>NC_048231.1:19209674-19341367 GCF_002007445.2 Ailuropoda melanoleuca | reverse complement strand
AGAGGGAGAAGCAGGCTCCCCACTGAGCAGGGAGCCCAACATGGGACTCGATCCCAGGACCCTGAGATCATGACTGAGCCACCCAGGTGCCCCAGCCTGACCAGATTTTTAAACCGAAGAACTTTCAGAGGAATAGTTTCCTTTTTATGGAGTAGGCAACTCCTCAAAAACTAGTTGCACTTAATGTCTCTCTTTGCGTGAAGCATCACTCATCGCCTGTGTCACGGCACTGAATCTTGAACCCCTGTTGATTTACCAGCTCGCCTAGTGGCTGCCACGTGGCGTCTGCCTTCATTTAAGGGACTGGGGGTTTCAAATGATTTTGATTTTTGAGTAAAATTTTAAACTGTGCAACAAATTCAGTTTGCCTTCTTGAAGTTTATGCTGCTTGTCTTTAATGAGGCTGTAACTTCTTTTAATTCTTTTTTGCTCTAATTGGGTTAATGGCATCTGCAGAGAAACAGCAGCCCTTATTTTTAGCTCATGCGGTGGGTCTCCTGGGGGTGGCTGAATCTCGGCGGCAGCCAGGTCAGGCAGCAACATGCATGGAAGGTAGAGAATACGACGGGAGCGGGAGTGCAAAGTGGAAGCTTTGGCTAGATACAAGGAGCTCCTGCCTCTTTGTCTGGATGTCACTCTGTGTGGGAACATGTCCAGGAATTAATTGGGGGTGACAGTCAGATCTTCTCTCACCCTTACTCAGTGCGAAAACAAGCTTAAGAGAAGTGCCGAGCGCTTCTGCCAAACCTCTCTTTCTGCACCTTCCAACACACCGCACTGTAATACTGCTGACAGAGATGGTAGGGAAGAGGACTGCCTGCAGGAAGCTATTAGCAAGCACCAGAGCAAAAAAATAAGCAATTTTCACTCTTCGGTCCATCTTAAGAATTGGACCCAACCTTGACTAATGTTGAAACTGATCTCCACTACCAGGCAATAGGGGCCAGGAAGAAAATTAAGGAGTGATCATCGGGAATCTGCATGAATATATGAGAACCCATTTGTGATGTGGATACCAGAGTCATTTCAAACACATGCAAGGGCAAGATTTAGAATGGTCCGTGCTTGGCCTGCTTGTCTGCGTCTCCCGTGAGAACACTGCTAACAACGACAACAAAACAATGATATATCATCATAAGGCACCCGATTTCTTCCAGAAGAGGGATTCCAGAAATAACGGATCACCTATGCCCTAGGCCATTCTCTTCCCCCAAATAAATCAAAATTCTAAGCTAGTACTGCCTCAGACCTACTTTTTCTTCCCTTTCCACTCGCCATGGCACTAAGACATTTTAAAAGATCACCCCCTTTATTTTTCCTACCTAAGATATTGACACCAACAAACAGCTATAGAATGGAGATACCAGACTGTAGGGGGGTGCAGACTGGACTTCAGCTTAGGGACTTCGGAAGGCCCCTGACCTCTCTGAGACCCAGCTTGTTCCCTTATACCATGTCCTGCCAATTCTTGAGCGGCTGATCTCCCAAGGATTTTATGAGAATCACATGAAGTGATATTTACAGAAAACACCTGTAAAATTGTAGTGTATCATCATAAAATATACATGTGAGGTTTTCATCAGCTAACGTGGTGCAGGGAAAATTCTGAGCAGGATGTGAGAGCTGAAAAAGAAGGATTTTAAGATTATCGTGTTTTACTTCTAAGGCAGTAACTTTTTATAATAAAGCACGGTGACACGCGGAAGGCAAAGTTGCCTTCCTCTCTGCACCCATTCCTGGTACTATCAAAAGGAATGCCACTGCTTCCTGTCTCCTGAAGAAGGGCAGTGGGAAACATCTGCACGAAATCATATATGCCTCTGCTTTTGAAGACTTTTGGGCAACTTTTGAGGAGTTTGAAAGGCATTCGTTAACCAAGTGATAAAAGAAAGAAGATTCTTGTGAAGAATAAGTCTTCACAAGAAACCAGGTTCACAAGGTATAGAAGCTGATTTCCTCCTGTCTCAAACGGGGCAACAGTAAATCGGGTGCTATGCAAATGAGGCTTTCCCAAGATCTCCCGCTTCCCAGCATCCCTCTCGGCAGCCTGCGAGAGGCCGCTTCTACTCTTACAAAGCGACGGAATGCAGTCACTTGACTATGAAGATGTTCTTCATTTGTCAACGGAAAAGCTGCTAAATTGCTACTCTGGGCAAATTTACATAGAAATTACCAAAGATACTCAGCAAATAAGAAGGGAATTACAACAGAGAGGAGTATAAACATCTAACTTCAGCTCCCCCACCCCTGAGCTGCTGGTTTCTGAGTACCACAGTCAGTGCGGGGTAACTGGGAAGGGAGAAGAAACTAACTGGCCATCAGAGAAATGAGTCAGTGCCCCTGTTCACTGTGCCCACCCTCTTACACCCATTTGGACGTTGCTGAAATCTGGCTTACTAACACGCTGGTCCTTCCTTTCCTAGTTTTCACTCCTTCACCCCCTCATATACTCTTCCGCAGTTCCCCCTCCCACATAATGGAAGAGAATCTGCTCTTAATTAGAGTTTCACACCTCTCACCAAAGGTTAATTGCTCAGTTGTCTGCTCCCTTCATCTGGGCAGTTGCTGGTGTTCACTGGTGTTCACTTAAGTGTGTTGGGAGGAAAACTCCCCCAGAGTTCCTAAGGGCTAGAGGCACCTCTCCTCCTTCCTCTACAAATGTCCTTCTTCTATTCTCCTTCCTGGCATCCAGATGGGCAAGCTGGGTTCAGACAGGCTTTTCTTTCTTGAGGCTTTGTCCAAGGAGATGGCACCAGCTTTTTGCTGTTCTGAATTGCTCTCTCCTTCCGGGAGTAGACAGCAGCCTCAGTTTACCTGGGCTGATGGTTATGCTGTCTGTCCAGGGCTTACAATACACACTCTTCTCTGAGGTCTTCAAAGCTTGTCCTCCAAAGCCTTTCAGACCCCGTGGCTGTCATCCTCCCCGCACTCCATTCCTACCAACTGCACACTCTAATAAAGTAAAGCCCTCTCCTTGTCGGTATATTCATATCATATATAACTCTATGAAGAATGAAAATAAAATAAAATGGAATGCCTATGCCATTCCCATGTGTTTGGATTTGTCATTTTGTTCTCCATGGCTAGAACACAATCTCTCTTGCCCCTACACACATCAAAGTCTAGATCATTCTTCAAGAACTATGTCAATCTTTTCTCCTGCATTGGTGTTGTCTAGCCGTCTAGACTCTAGTGCCACAAGGCAGAGCTGTGACTCGTAATTTTGTAATTTTCTATAACGGTTAAGAGCATGGCTTTGAAGTTCAACTGCCTGAGCTGGAATCTTGAATCTATCACTTATTAACATGGAGACAACTCGATCTCTCTGAGTCACAGTTCCTTCATCAGCAAAAACTGTGAGAGTACTTACATTACAAGGCTATAAGGATTAAGTGAAATAATGCATATAAGATCATTAACACAATAAAAACTCACTAAGTATTACAGGTTGTACTTGTTACTTTGTATCACTCATAGGATCTAGCGGAAGGATACACACAGACACACCCACACAAAGGGAAGGAGTCATTCCCGGAAATGACCAGATAAATTCCTAACTCTCTTCTACCTAAAATAATGCCTCTGTAAAATGGAATATACCACAAAGAGTTGCTGCTTAGATCCGAATAGGTAACATAAATGAAAATCTTGTGAAAAGCGCAAAATATTCTAGAAACATGAGACACGTACATGTGAGAACAACCCATTAGTTGTACCTGGTGATTCTGCCCCACACGGGATGGGCGTTGCAAGGTTTGTGTGAGAAAATGGGGCAGCTTGCTATGGAAAAACACAGGTTGTTCGTGAAGAGGTAGATTGGAAACATGCCTCTATCATTTATTAACTGTGTACTTTCGCCAGTTCATTAACTGTTCTGTACCTCAATTTCTTAATCTGTGACATCTGCAAAAGACCTCACTAATTTTACTGAGATAACGAACACCAGGTAGGTATAAATAAACCTTGACTGACTTCCCCTTGCCCTCCTGCCACATGATTTCAAGAGAAAATTTGGGACTATAAAACAGAATGGTACTCATTAATGCTTAATTACAATGCAATGAATACGCAAGTGCATAGGTGATCCTGTCTAATACCAAAGGAGCCCCCTTTTAATTTCTTCTTATTGCAAGGAACACCAAGGAATTAATTGAGAGTTGCCTTTACAAGATAAGAGAATTGTGAACAGATTTAACAAGTACCATAGGACAATTGCAAAGGTAAAGATGCTAGATTTTCCTTGTGAGGAAGACATGCCTGACTTTCTCTAGAATCATTTGAGGCTGGTTATAAAAACAATTTAGCACGTAAATGTGTTCCTATAGGCCCTACAATGGCCCATTAAAAACTTCACAGCACTATGTAGGAATCACGGCATTCATAACCTTCTGTCACTTTGGGGGTGAAACACAGTACCTGTTTCACTATGCTGAGTATCAACAAGGATTAGGGATTGTCAAATTAAATGGGATAGGAATTTTGGTCTCTGATGCAAAGTTAGTCCTGAGGTCTTCCAGTAAAAAGTTTCAAGATAAAAGGAACAAGGAGAGGTTATTTTTAAATGGCCCAAGGGAAATTTTGGAAAGAGATCCGAAGATACAAAACTGCAGTTATATCCTTTACCCAAATAACCACATATGAATCAAGGCTTCACATAGATTAAGGCACATGGTTGCCTTATGTATCTCAATGACTGTATTAAGTGTGCATGAAATACTCAGGAGAACTCTAAAATCGTGCCCCTTGATGAGCAGACAGGGCTTTCAATTTAAATGATTCATCTAAAAAGAGTCTCCCACACAGGAAATTGCAGGAGACTTAATTCATTTACCTAAAAAGGATAAAGGATTGACTCAAGCCAAGGAGAATTCAAACATCAATTCTCTAGGCTGTATGACAGAAATTTCTAATAACCTAATTTTGAGATCATGAGTCCATTAACTCTTGATAAGACTTTTAAAAGAAGAGAAAAGGTGTTGGGGGATGGGGATAAAAAGAGAGAGGAAGAAGAAAGAAGACAACCAAGGAGATAAGATACCCCTAACTCAGGAGAAAAGCAAAGTCTTTTGCATTAAAGAGGTCAAGAAAGGGCTATGCTTCCAAGACTGGTTCAAAAAAAATTTTTTTTTCATTAATGTTGACTCTGCATCTTAACAGAATCTTCATTGGCTAGGACTCAGTCAAATGCCTTTGTACCGTAAGTCCTCTTGTAGAGCAAGACCTATGTAGACAGCAGCGCTGATGGTTAGAGTGGCATGGGGGATGGAGAATACATTGGCCAAGCATCTTATTTTTGATAAGACTTCAGTAACTTCTAAGGTGACTCGGGGAGACAGTCTAGGAGTGCCTTAGCATAAATGAGAATGCTTCCCACCTGTTCACTCTCAGGAGCCACATGTCTGACTCCACCTTCCATCAAAGCACAGAGTTGCTTTAAAATCCTTTAGCAAGACAAGATTCTGAGAGCTAGGAAGTTGGCAGGCATTATACAACAGGGGTGATGGGGCCTATGTTGAGCTAGGCAGGGTATGCCCAACCTAACGTCATTTAAATGTTAAATATACAGTTTCAGGGCTAGATTTTGCCCCAAGAGATGCTAGTTGGAAATTTCTGCAAGGGAACATGAATCCAACCTTTGTCAACGGAAAGGATGAGTATCTCACAATGTAGTCCTCTTACGGGCTTCTTCTAAATGATCACAAAATGGTTTCCACCACCACAAGCATCAAGAAACCATTATTCTACCTTTTTTCCCCCTTCAATCCACTTTTGGGAGTTCAAAATAATTTTCTTTCAACACAGAAAACACACATACACCAAAAAAAAGTGATATTTAAGGTCTTAGTAGAAAAATTTAAAAATACCTGCTTACTCCCTGTCTGGAGGAATATACACTTCAATAAAAACTCACAACTACCTACAGAAACATCTGCATGAATTTTCCTACACCAACATTTAGTTAACACAAATAAGCACATAGGGAGAAAACAAAGGATTCTTTGAAATGTAATTAAAAACTTTTGTATCAAATGTCTTTAAAATTAAAGGAAATCTCCACGAAAAAGTGAGCAAAGGCATCATGACTCCTCTAGGCTTCTAGATCTTAAAGCAATCAGCCAGCTAATATTTATTCTACAATATAGACAAAAGTCTACCTTCTGTCAAGGGGAAGAGAATGAATTGTTTTCCCATAATGGTGTTTTCTTTTCAATCAATTTCCCTTCAAGCTTGATTTAAGAAGGTACCATGTCAGAACCTGAGCCTGGTGGATGAAATCTGGGACAGTTCCCCATCAAAGGTGAAAATTATGAGAGGCAAACCTAGGAAGTTCAATCTAGATGCTGCAATGCCCCCTCCTCCTGCTCACTCCCTCTCTCTTCTTCTTCTTTTTTTTTCTTTCTTTCTTGTAAACTAGAAGCATTTGCAGCACTGGAAAAAAGCTCAGAGGAGCCAAAATGAAAAGGCTGAGATTAACCAAAGAATTGGAACAGAGACAAGAAAATCCTCTAAGCATTTTTCCTTATTGCCAAAAGTACATTTAAATTTAATCCAATTCATCAACTGTGTGCGTTGAGTTCTACCCTGTGTCAGGCACCAAGGTGCTGGGTTTTAAAAGATGAATGACATAAACGTGACTGCCTTTGCCCTCAAGGAGCCCACGATCTGGTAAGATAAACTACTAACATGCTGTGACGTGATCATCGTAACTACTGTTATAGGAAAATGCCAGAAATATTACTGTAACAAAGATGACAAAGGAAGAGATGGTATTCTTAGAACTAAATTGAATCTGTATTGGGGGGGAAAAAAGGAGCTTGATAATACTTTGTTATCTTGGTTATGGTGACACTTACCTACTTATCTAAGTTAGTTTTCTGTTTTCTCCATGTCACTTATTCTGTATATTTCATCAAGTGTTAAACCCAATTGAGTGTATCCACATTTTTTCTGACCTGCATTCCCTTTTCCTCACCTCCAGGGCCACTTTCTTTGTCTCAGCCCTCATACTTTTCTCCTGGAACTGCAATAGTTTGACTGAAGACTCAGTCTTGGCTGCTATTTTCATCATGCTGCTGCCGGTGTTATCTTTCTAAATCACAAAACTGGTCATGGCATCATTCTTCCTGAAAACATCCCCTGCAGCTCAGGATGCTAGCCTGATCAGCTTCATACTCTCCAGCTTGCATGCAAGGGACTACCCAGCTGGACAACAGCCACTCTGGCCACCAACCCAGTTTAGCCCATTTGGGATCATTCATTGTTTCTTGTTCCTTAATATCTTTGCTCAAATGGCCTCTCTTAGTCTGAAAAGGACCCTACTTATTGCTTCCGTCTGCCCTTCTCCACTGGACAAATGTATGGCCATCATTTAATACCTAATTCAAATGGGGCATTCCCTGAACCCCCAGGGGAAAAAAGTCTTTGCCTCTTTATATATGCTCACATATATGTACTTTATCATATGATGTTATAAATATTTTTATGTACTTTATATGTCCTATATCATATGATGTTATAAATATTTTAATTGTTGAAATTCTCAATGGATATTGGCTAAAAATTAAGTCGAGTTATTGAATTTTTATGAAACTTTTATAATATTGGACTTGATAGAATTTAGTGAATATATACAATAGTTTGAGGTTACCAGCAGAGATTACTTAGAAGTGCACGTTGGCTGTCACTTCAGGGAAAAGGCATTTATAATCATTAAACTAAATGCAAAGCCTTTAGGACAAGGCATGGGTTTAAAATCAGGGAGAAGATACAAGACAGAACTGGCATCTTCTTTGTTTCCTTGAGAGTATTCAGAAAGAAAAGAAAAGAAAAGCCACTATTTTAACAGTGTGACACAGAAGAATAAGCAGCGGGCTAGAGGGTCGCTATTCTTAGTGCAAGTATCCTGAGACCCAAGACCAGTCAGGTAACCTCCTTGCCTCCATTAGTCTCATCTTTCTTTTCATAAAATGGGGATTAAATTATTTGTCCTAAAAACCATCAAGGGGATGTGGAAAGGATCATAATGTAATAATGATAGTAGCTAATATTTACTCAGTGCCCCCAAGGAGCCAGATGCCATGCTAAGTGTGTTCCATAAACAATCTCATTTATTAGCGACATTGAGAAAGGTAGGCAGCAGCAAGATGGGAATAAGGGGACAATGATTGACAGGAGAGGAGGACAAAAAAAAACAAAGGCTGTTGGGAAAAGGCAGTGCAATCTACCTCCAAATCAATACAGGGAGCTTCCCTCCTCTTGGGTATCCAGTGGCTGTAAAATGCCGTCTCTAGCACGGGTTGTGTTGCCATATCCTTTACCAGGCAGTCCATCCACCACACTGAGGAAAGGCTCTTCTGTACGGAAGGCTTCAACGGAAGTTGAAAAATATGTATGCTACATTTTGAAAAGGTAAGTTCACTACATTTTATACAGCTTTATTTTTTCTTCTACCACTAAATGCTTCTCTTATTTTTTTTTTAACTTTTTTAAAGATTATTTATTTTGCAGAGAGAGAGAGAGAGCACACGCAGGGGGAGCGGCAGGCAGAGGGAGAAGCAGGCACTTCACTGAGCAAGGAGCCTGATGCAGGACTCGATCCCAGGACCTTGGGATCATGACCTGAGCCGAAGGCAGACACCCACTGACTGAGCCACCTAAACAGAAGCATAAATATACGTGTGTATACACATGTGATATAAAATACATAAATCTTTGTGTGTGTTTGTGTTTCCTGTGTCTGTGGGTTTGCATTTTCATTCTGGACATACAAGAACACAGCTGTCGAAATGTTAAGCATTGAGGACAACTTAGGACACTCTAAAAATGGTAGTAATAACAATCCGTTCATTTACTGAAGTTAGCTGTCCAAGGCAGAGTTAAAGAAGAGAAAGGGCCATACATCAGCTCTCCCCATATTCCTGTGTATTTTCTATCAATGTGGCTCCTTCTTGTCAGGCAGTTTTCTTTATTTAGGTAACTTGTGTTCACATTGCTTTTTTGGCAATAAATGAGTACTCAAACACAGTACAGATACAGACACACAGACACACGCAGGCACAAGCACAGGGGTGGCAATAACGGTAGCAACATGGCACTCTCATGGATAAAGAGAATTATTAACCACTTATTACATCCAGGACTTGTAATGGGAGTGATCCAACATTAAGAGTGTCCCTAGTGGCTACGACTATTTCCACATCATTAGAGAACATTCTTGCAGGGTACAGAGGCAAATAACACGTATCTCCATTTGCTCACAAAAAGCAAGGAAAAGACCATATTTTCTAAATCTCTCAAACCCTATATACCTATCTCTCAAACATATATAGGTAAGGACAGTGTGTTAAAACTCAAACTAGCTCAAAGCTTTTCTCATTCACATAAGCACTCTATGTGCAAACCAAGCTTCTATCATTAGTTTCTCAATTCTGTTAGAGACCACACAAGAATTACTTTCCCACAGCATTTTTTATGGCCGGTCGGTTTCCCCTGTCTCCCATCCAAGCAGTGTGAAAAGAAAAAAACTAATAGGGGCGCCTGGGTGGCACAGCGGTTAAGCGTCTGCCTTCGGCTCAGGGCGTGATCCCGGCGTTGTGGGATCGAGCCCCACATCAGGCTCCTCTGCTGTGAGCCTGCTTCTTCCTCTCCCACTCCCCCTGCTTGTGTTCCCTCTCTCACTGGCTGTCTCTATCTCTGTCAAATAAATAAATAAAATCTTTAAAAAAAAATACTTTATTGCTAAAAAAATATTNAAAACTAATAGATAATGGAACAAATGGATTTGGTTTGAATGACAAACAATTTTACTGTCTTTTTAAAGACGACAACAAATATAGCTTCCAACTATGAACAAAAGGAGATTTTTTCATATCGTTTCCTGTGTTTCTATTGTCAATTATATCTATAAGCGTATGGCATTTGCATAGCCATCTTTCCAAGAAAGCCTCTGAGTGTGCAATTCGGAAAGTATTTAATTTTTAAGGAGAATTTAGATTCAGATTATGACTTGAAATCATAATAATATTAATTTTTTTTAATTTTGATTTTGAAGGCTGATCAGATTTTATCAAAAACTCTTAGGACATTTGGCGCCTATTACTGGAGATTCTTGGAAATCTAATCACCAAAAAAGAACTTTCAAAAATAATGTGAAATTTGCTGTAATTTAGAATAAAGATGCATACAGCTAATGAGGGGCTTAAAGGACCCATTGATAGCAAACCAGAGATTTTGTTGTTGTTGTTGTTGTTGTTGTTGTTAAACATTAATTTGGTATTTGTGAAGTTATGGAACAAGGATAACACTATAACTGTTTTTTTCTTTTTATACTCAGCATAACATGAGAATACAATTTTACTTGTAAATGTAATGTAATTGATACAAGTGAAATCTACAAAGTTCACATGTGCAATATGGATGGTATTAGTTATTATGACTCTCTTCCTTTCTTAACATGGAATACATAAATGATGACAAATGATCACATAGGTTTACACAGGCAGGCCTCTATGCAAAGATCTTTGCTGCCTTGCTGAGCAAGGGACCTCCCAAAGTGTTCTGTGACAAGACAGGGCTCATTCTTAAAAAGCCAAATGGAACTATGTGTTTTATTTTTGGAAGTCACTGGATGACCACTCAACCTGGACCCACAAAGCAAAGGTTACTGGACAGTTACTTTAAAAGGCTTTAATGTCCTCATTTGAATTCTGTCATTCCTCATTCAAAGGCACAATTCAGGCAGCACCAGCAAAGTTATTGGCCCTGAAAATGAGAAAGAATTCTAAAATTGTAAAGTTAGAAAGAACTTTGAGAATAAAGGTGTTTTTCCGGCAAATATTCCATGAATTCATTCCTCACGACCCGTTGCTCTCTCCTATGGAAATCTATTCCCTTGACGGCCTTGTCTAATTTCTTCAGACTTGGGGGCAGCTCAATGGCTTTGCTCATTCTCACTAATGTTTATATACTGTTTTGCAAAGTTAAGAAATAGGCAGTGAGTTTAGATTGCTCTTGTGGAATGCCAATCTTGCCGCCTTCTTCAGCCCATTTTCATATATCTAGAACAACTTTTGTACTGATATTTCATACAAGTTCTTATGTCAGTCATTACCCCCTGTGTCCTTAAGTTCCCCAGGGATTTTAACAAGATACACGGTCATTTACTTTCTGTCCAGCACTCTGAAAACATAAGACTTTGGTTGGGTCTTGGTCCCATAAATCCCAATTAGGCGAGGGCGTTGTAATTTAGCCTACAAAGTCTCATACTTCTGCCCTACCCAATCCTTCAAGAATCACTCTACTCCACAGCAACTTATTTCCAAGGAGCCTAGTACCTTCTGGAATATAGGAGTCATGATACTTAGAAAACAACGCCATGTGTCCAAGTTTATTCCCATTCTTAAGTTTTATTCACAGAATACATTCTATTTAAAAGACTATCATCAAAAGACTCATTTATGAATATTTCCTAAATTTTTCAGGGTATCCACTTAGCAAAGCATTTTGCTTCTGAGAATTGCTACTCAGATGCTTTCTACAGAATGGTCCAGGAGTTACTTTCCTGGCATGAGACATGCCATGGGGACAGATTGGCCTTCTCCAATGACAATGAAATACAAAGTGAACGTCTCCTAAGGGAAAAATTTTCATGGCCCCTTTTGACTTAATCTTTTGAAAGACATTAGGTATCCCTTTTACTGTTCTATACCCCAATATCAGAGGAGAGAATCTATCTCAATGCAGGGGTTGCAGGAAAAAATGTAATTTAAAACATGAATTTAATAGTTCTGCCATTTCTTAGGATATGATACCCTAGAAAAAACAACTAAACCTGACTTTCTTTGTCTAAAAAAATGTGTCATGAGCAAATATCCTGTAAGGTATTTGTAGAAGGCCAGGAGAAAAGAAATATGAAAGCACTACGTGAATCTGTAAAGTACCATAGAAATCGTAATTATCTTACTAGAACCAGTTTATATAATCTTAAATTTCTATGATTACTCACTCTTCACAAGTGGCTGAATTTTAATATTATTTGAAGTACTCTGCATGAGTGTTCACAATTCTAGACATTTGTGTTATGTCTCAGGTTTTCCAGCGGGGCGTGTGTGTGTGTGTGTGTGTGTGTGTGCGTGTGCGTGTGTGTGTGTGTGTGTGTGTGTAGGGGTGGTATACATCACTATTCATCACTGAGTCACACCGAAATGCTAACTTTCAGGCAGCAGAGCAATGTAGGCAGTAGCTGTTCTGACACTACTCGCTGATGACAAGCAAATGTTTTGCAGGAACAGAATGCTTTCTGTCACCTTCCTCCAGATGAAGGCCGAAATACTCCAGAAATAACAGATGAAGAGAAGCCGGGACCTCACTGAAAATCTACCTTTTGAGACCGTAGCAAATGCTCCAAACTTCGGAGTCAGACCTTCCTCTCTGACCAGGCAGCGTGCAGAATCCATGACGTATAGAAACAAAAGAGACTTATTTCTTACTTGAGTGGGGGAAAAGTTTCCATCCATTTCTGGCATTTCCACTCCCCAAATGCCCTAAGGGGTAAATGCAAATTAGGGAGCCCTGATGAGAACATAGTTCTGCCAAAGTTTTCCAGCACGGGGATTCAGAAATCGTCTGGGGTCCTTGGATGGCTCCTGTGATCTCTACGAGCTTTCCCACATCCTGATTCCTGGCATTTCGTAACAGTATCCATGACCTAGCCTGGGGAGCAGGACTCGATAGCTATTTTAATTGTTTTGGTTTGTGTTTTACAGCATTCATTTTTGTCTTTATATCCTTAAGAATTCCCTCATCTGACCATCACATTGCATACTTCAATATCTTATAATTTGATCTGTCCCTTATACTTCAATAAAGCTGGGAAAAAACAAAAACAAAACAAAACAAAACAAAAAACCTTTTCTAATCTTGCTACGTAAAGCCCAGGGACTGGGAAACATACTATTGACTCTAAAGCCTGTATTTATGAAGCTCATTTTCTCATTTTCTCTGCTCTTACTAAATGCTCTGCAATGCCTCCTGTACTTTGGCCCTGCCGGGAAAGGAGCAGGCCTGGACTCGGTGATTGTAACAACTAGGAATATAATGAATTTACTTGTGATTCACTCAGTCCTGTTCTCCAAATCCTATTATCTTTTAATCCATTCAGCTTCTCCTAATGGATTTCCCCTTCTTTCTTGCAAATTACCACAGGAAGCTAAGGAGTCTGGGAGAAGAGCAGTCCATCGCTTATTCATTTTGAGTACTTATACAGTTGGTCCTTAAAGAGGGGGAAAAAAAAGGGACACAGGAGACACTGCCGATTATTTCTAGTTCAGAAGCAGTATGGTCTGTATAGGACACTTGAGCTATGGGCTGACAGACCTTGATAGATGGCCTGGTCCTGTTGGGTAGAAGGCTTCTGGAAAAGTGCAGCCTGTTCCAGAGAGCGTGAACTCATGTGTCTAGGGATTATAGAATAAATTATACTTTTAGGGAGTATCACAGAGGCCACTGAAATAACCACAGACACCATCCTTCAGTGATTTTATATGGGATATTACTAATTCCTAAAATTTATGCCTCTGGAAACCCAGCCCACTGGCTTGGAAACAGAGACTTTTATCCTGCTTTGTGGCTGTAATTCAACTCTAGACAGGCATTGGTGAATGTACCCTTGGAGTAAAAGAAAGACAAAGACAATAAGATGGTAACTGATAAAGAGAGTAAAGAAGAAGGAAGAGGAGGAGAAGGGGGAAGGGGAGTGGTGCTGGGTAATTGTAAGGAGTCAGGGTAGTGCGGCAGAGTGGAAGTAGCTCTATCTGTGAATAGAGTAGAGCTCTGGTTTCATATCAAGGTTCTGTCAACAATGAGCTGTGTGATCTTGGGGAACTGACTCAATTTCTCTGAACGCCTGCTTCTTTATCCAAAAAATACCTACCTCATAGGAATTAAATAATTTAGGTAGGGCTCCCCTACAATCAAAGTATCTCTGCAAATGATACCAAATATGTATTTAGATTGGTGCTCTTTGAATTTAACAACTACCTATTTGGTTTAATAAATCAAGCACAGAGTCACCAACTGTCTTCTTGATGAGGAAGGGGGAGGCAGAGCCTGTGGGCTGTCAGAAAACCCCTCTTTATCTTCTATGTTACTCCTGTATTTCAGTGATCTGGACCTTGACATCAAAGTCAGCCTCCAAGTTCCCTTTGTTTTGGCAAGTCCCTAGAGGACAGGGATAATAATACCACTTTTCATTACATCGTGCCATCTTTCTTAATGCCTAAGACTTTATCTTTCAAATCTCCCTGAGGAGATCAATAGGGTATATCTGAGTAATTATTTGCCTCATGATACACACACACACACACACACACACACACGGAGAGAGGAAGAGAGAGGGAGGGAGGGAAGGGGGGACAGAGAGAGAGAAAGAGAAAGAACTATTGGAAGGAGAGGTTTTATGACTTTGCTGAAGTAAAAAAAGTAGTGATGATTACAGGAAAACTCGGATCTCTTTTTTCCAGGTCATATATGTTTTCACAGGCTACATATACATCCCCTCACACACAAATCAATAAATCTTTGGCTAATCACAAAAAAGGGTAAATTTGTTCTAAGCTCCATCAGTGGTGAAACATTTTCCCGAAGATTAGTCTCATCACGTATCATGTACCTCCCACATTCCTTTCTACTTTTTCTCAATTACTCATACATATCCAGGATGGAGTGAAAATTATCAGTGGTGTTTTAGCCTAGGTAGCCAAAAATATCGTCTGGGCATCCGGAAGAAAAGATTTTTATATCAATTCTAACCATGGTCGGTAGTGCAATGCAGGGGTTCAATAAATGCTAGGGAAATAAATGAACTTTCAAACTTCTCAAGTGCACAAATATGTGATATCTTATTAGCAACCAAAGAGAAGCTGGCATAGAGAACAGGTCTTGAAAAGAGAGGAAGCAAGATTTTGTTCTCATTTCCGCTAATGGATCACTTGAAGCAAGACAACGAACTTCACTGAAACTCAGTTTAAGTACCTCTACAATGGAGATGATGAGATCATTCTCTTACATCTCCCTCAAAAGTATAATTCGAAAATGGGGGGAACAATTGATCAAAGTGCCTGGAATTTTCTGGATGCAGATAACACAGAATCCAAGTCACGGCTGCTTCTCTAGAGCCTCGCCGCCGCGGCAATTTCCGTGGGAACGAGGAGGACAGCATTATATAACACTTGGAACTGCCCTGATGGTCCATTTCTAAAAAGAGACCCACTGCAGTACCCAGCTAGCCTTGTTCCAAAACATTGGCAAGTCTTTGTTCTTCCTTCTAACTGAAATTAAACTGCTGCCTGAAGAACTAAAAATATATTTAGAAGACAGTCTCTTCCCATTTTTTTTTTGGTCTTCTTTAAAGTTTCCCAATTGAGAATCATATTTCATAGAATTACATAGCAGTGTAAAGAATTGGGAAAACAGGAAGGAAGACCAGAGGGGAAGAAAGTCTTAATCTTTCCGACCTTTTCCATATTTTCTCTCCACAACAAATACATAGCTGACCTTTTCTACGTACTGACAGGATGTTGCCCTTCATTCCATTCAGATATTCTCTTTCCAATCTTTTTTTAATGTCAAAAACATGCAACACAACGTTGAATGTTATACCCGAGATTCCAACAAACGGTTAATGGAATCTACCACTTTTCGTTTCTTTACTGCTAAATGGTGAGGGGGAAATGGCATGACTACAGTGGTACCCCAAGGTTTCAGTGAGGATGTAGGTACTGAATAAGGGTGCTGCCAGTTGTCGCACATTTATTCTTTCAGTAAATTATGTATTCATTAAGCCTCTCTTTGAACAAGGCTTTAAGGTGATTATATATGTATGTGGATTATACACACATATACTCCGTCTTCAAGGAGATAGCTAACAGTAAGAATTAGACAAACACAAAATTCCTTTTCTTACAAACTTCCATGGGCAAGAATAAAGTCTGACGAATGTTATTTGCTACCAACAGAGGGCAGTAAACGTGGTCACCAGTCATGACTAGGCTCAGTCAGTTTAGTCTGGGCTTATAGACCAAACACAAAAGTCCAGAGGGGCCAGGCAGGTAATGAGGCAGGAGCTAAGCCGGAGATGACTCAAGAGGAAGAGAGAGAATCAATGAGAAACACACAACGCAATCTACGGCCTAAGCAGACAGACTTAGCTTCACCTATAAATTGGTTTTAGTCAATGCATCTGCTTTAAAACAAAGAAAGGAAAACAAAAAGACGATAACTAAGATTTTTTTTATATGTTGAGTTTTTAATGAAAAATATTATAGTGGACACTGTGGTGTGCTGTTCAATTCTCCCCACGATGCTGGACTTGTCACCCCTTTGTGGGTAGACTCAGCTACAGAGAGCTGCCTCAGCCACAATCACTCCTTCTCCAGGGGGACCTGCTTCTGATGACATACAGATGCAGGGGTATAAAGGCCTGGCCACCTTGGGCCCGTGCAGGATAGTCTGGAAGGCCATTTTAGCTCCAGAGTCCCTGTGGGGTTGGGTGAGGCTATTGCTGGGCCTGCACTGGAGCTCAACTTCTCTCTCTGTGTAATTCCACTCCCCTCCCCTCTCTTTTACAGAGGTGACCCCCAGGGATCTCCAAAAAATCACATGGTACACTAAACTCCATCTCAGAGTCGACCCCTGGGTAGGCCAGACTGTGACTATTAGCAACTGATGGCCTCCTGTTTTGTTTTTATTACTATTAACCAATGTCGATTTAAATTATCTGGCCTAAGGGGGTAATCTAAACGAGTGCTATCTGATGGGAATATAATGCGAAGAAAACATATAATTTTAAATTTTCTAGTAGTTGCATTAACAAACTAATAAGAATAGGAAAAATAAATTTAGTAACATATATTTATTTAACCCAATATATTAAAAACGCTATCATTTCAAAATGTCCTCTAATTTTTAACCGAGTAATGAGATATTTTGCGTTCTATTTTCCATATTAAGTCTTCAAAACTTGGAGTATATTTTAGACCTACAGCATGTCACGATTCATTTTGTTTTGTTTTATTTTGTTTTAGAAATGGGTGATCCGTAGAGAAGTTTCATAAAATTTACAATTAGAAAAGTAGACGCACATATCCAACTTGTTTCACACATACTTAAGTGCTTCCCAATGACTGAACGTGACAGGAGTCGGTCCTGTCCGAGAAGGATACACGGTGTTGAGATCTAAAGATGAAAAGAGGCAGTCAGAGGAGGATCTGGGGGGACAGTGCACCAAGTATGCTTAAAGTTTAATACTTTAAGTACTTATATAAAAATTTAAGTACTGAATAATCAGATATAATGTTGTCCTTGTACATATGTGTTTTCGCCTGGATTGCAATGCCTTCTTGCATAAGGTCATTATCGTTAGCTGGCTTTCTAGGAACTGCATATAAATTCTGTTGTCTCCATAAGAGTGTACTATGCATGAAAAGGACAGCTCTCTTGTGTGTCTCAACAAAATTTTTAGGGAATCATTGCTCAAATTTAAAGTTTTCCCAAACTTACACACTTATGAGCTGACAAAGCGACTAATTCCCTGGAGTCTTAACCTACCCCCCAGGGTCATGCTCCATTGTATTATTTGTATTTTTCCTTGGAAATCTCCCTTCAGAAAGAACACATGTTAAAAAAGAGAGAAAAAGTAAAAAGGAAGAACACATGTTAAGATGGTCAAATGTGCTCTAAGAGCCCCTGTTTCAGGGTGTCTCCCTGTGTGCCTTTTATGCAGGCAGGGTTATTTACAGTGTCTCTTACTCTCTTCCAAAGTGTCCTGGTTTGGAGATAAACAGTATGGTCACTCTAACTGCCGCCCCCGCCCCCCCCCCCCCCCCCCCCCCCCCCACCCGCNGTAAAGGTTAATTCTCCTAGTGGATCTCTGGCAAGCAATCAGCAACAGGGACATCCTGTACCTTTGTGTGCTCCTAGCCAAGTTCCCATCTGCCAGAGATTACAGGTAAATAATGACTGTAGGCAAACAGTGTGATTTATACTAAGCACCACAACTTACCCTCATGCAGAGCAACATATTGTCCCGGAGAATGCCCGTCCTCCCTCGCCTCCCTCACTGACCCTACCAGCAAAGAGAACTTCTTGATTTGATGATGCCCGACAGCAGGTACTGAAGACTGCTGGCTTTTTTTATTCTGCCTTTATCTCTTCATTTCATTTACCTGGGTTTTACTTTCTGTTCCCCACCTAAAGCAACCAGCATGACCCCTCAGGCATTGTGTTTAGACCTGAAGCAATCAATACTAGTTTCGAGGAACATGGAAAAGCCCCCAGACCTACATCAGAGCTGTAAGCAGGACCTCTGGTCAGAGCCAGACACTGTCTTTCTCCTGAGTCAAGACATATGGCTTATACAGTGTTGTGATATGGGGGTGGCACTGGGTGGGAATGGAGTCATTACTGATTAGAGCCTTAGGACACAATTTAGAAATAGCTAAAAATCAAGAGAGGACTTACTAGAGGGTGCTAAGGGTGAGGAAAACAAATTCTTCAAAGAAGAAAAAAAAATTTGCTGGCTGGAATCCACCTTTCTCCATGTACAACTTTGCTTACCTGACCTGTTCTGCTATCCATTCTCCATATACCCACTTTAAGCATAATTTTCACTGAAACACCCTTTCCTGACTTATATCCCAGCCTCTGAGATATCTCCATCGCCCCAAGGACATTCTATTAGAAATTACAGCAAACATCGTCAATTGTATATTTACACATCTGTCTCTATCTAGACTTCAAACTCCCTGAGAGGGGACGCTTTCTTACCTATCTCAATGGTCTCGGTCTAGTAGCTTGCATGCAGTAGTCACTCAATAAGTGTCTTCTGAATTTAATTGAAACCCCCACATACTGATGCGTTTTAGGTCCTATTGTTGAGAAAAGGAATGACTAACAGGGTGAATTATAGCGCTATTATATGGCTGTTTTATTATATAGCTATTTCCTGCCAGCCAGACCAGCTCTAAACTCTACGTGAGAGATGCAATTTAGGGGAAACAATGGAAAATTGGAAAACTCATCTTGACAGTAAACATTGAGGTGAATAATGGACAGAGTGTAGGCTCTTCATTCCTAGGTGCGTGCATGTACAATGCACACACACAGACACACACAACCACACAAGATAATTTAGTTACAACCCTATGTGAAAAGAGGGGAGTAGATCAGAGTTTTTGTTTTTGTTTTTTCCCATGAAGCGTCGACCCTCTAATTGGCATCCTAAATAAAGGTAAATTATTGCACTCATTGTTTCTAGACTTCGCGGGGTGATGACAGAAGCTGAAGATAAATGGAAAAACACTTCACTCTCTCAGTGGTCATGAACTTTATCACTGAAAATTATATTTCCATTACTTCCATGAAGTTATGTTATACGTCTGACTTTCAAAGAAAAACAGGAGAAAACTATGTTTTTATACTTGTAAGAAGCCTTTTGAAACAGGTCTATGTGTATTTTTGAATAAATTTTGGAAGTCTAAGAATCCCATAGGCAAGGAACTTAAGGAGGTGAAGTGATGTGACCCTGACTGCATAAAGCCTGGAGTGGTTCTGGCACGTGACGGGCACTTGGTAAATACTTGTAAGCAAATAAATGAATGAATAAATGAAAGATGGAACCCAGCTCATAACTGGCAGGGCTGTGAGTTAAACTAAGTGCAGCATATTCCAAGTAAAAGGCCATTTCTACTCTATATACTTATACTGAGTCTAACCATCTTAATACAAGATATTTATCTTCTTAAATTTCCAACAAATATTAAAATCCCTCTTCAAAAAGTCTCTCTCAATCCTTTTACTTATATATCCCATTTAATGTCTGGAAATAGGAATGTGAACTGAATTGGCCTCATAGAGACCCAGTGTAGCAGAGTTCCAAGGGGAGGAAAGTCTCTCAGTATTTGCACATTGCTAATACCGGCCACTTTCTCCAAGTCATCCAAAGTCAGAACATGCCTCTGGCCAGTTTCTTTCAGCCAAGCTTCCCTCAGGCTGCAGAGATGTGTACAGGTACTCCTCAAAACGTCAGAGAACTCCCGTCAATCCCTGTCTGCTACTCATTATTCTGTTTCCTCTGCCAGCACCCCAAGCCACTGCAAAATCTTCATGCCAACAGCCAGAGTGAAATGTTCTTTTTGCTTCTGTGCACGATCATTTGCATGTATTTGTCAGCCACTTGGGGTCAAGACTTCTCCCCAGCAGACAGCATGCACTGCAGGACAAAGAGCCACGATGGAGCGCAATCGCCAACAGAGACAAAAATAAACGATACTTCTTTTAGAGCACACGAGCCTAGCATTATAAGGCACTAAGTTTGTGGCATGATGTACTGAAGCTACAGAATGAAAAATCCTAACTACACGTATACACACAGGTCCTCCTTTTGCCTGGTTCTGATATGCATGAAGTTCACTTACCATGATTTAGTGAATAAGTCCAATACCCTAACAACAGGTCCTAAATTTCAGTTGCTATGGTAATTAGCTACGAGTATTTGCATATAGGGTAAACTTTGCTGCTAGCGCTTCCGTCCACAATCACTGCATAAGTTCAGATATAGCTCATGATCCCTGGCCAATCACATCAGTTCTTTCAAAGTCTGTTGGAGAATGATCACTGAGCATCATTTTTCGGCTCATGCACGGAAAGCCAAACATATGGGGCATTGCTTCTTTGTCTCTCAGGGTTGCGCCTATGTGACATTTTATAAAACTGGATAATCACAACAGAGAACTGGCCAACAAAGAAACAAAAAGTGCAAATGTTAAAAGTAAACTTGAAATTGGACACAAATGGAATTACAGAAGAAATCGCTGACCATGAAGATGTTGAGACCGTCATTGCTGAAGAAAGGTTTCACGGTCTGCATGTGGGTAGGCAGCTCTTCCTAAAATCCAAATTTGAGTCTTGGTTTGTAAGGAAGCACTCACACCTCTATGCTTTATGCCAGCAAAGAGGTATGTTCATGTCTTCATGTATATCTCATCAATAGACTCACGATCCCATGATTTATGATACACATATGAACATGGCTGAAGGAGGGCTAAGAACAGACTCTCAGTTGTCTCAAAAAGCCACTTGGAATATAGTTCTGCTCCTCACTTCTGGATCCAATGCTCTTACAATGATGACTCTAAAGCAGTTAAAAACATTGCTTGCTGTAGCAATCATGAGAAAGCTTTTCTTCTAACATTGTTCTGAAAGATCTATGAGCCCATATTCCCCTGGAATTGTACCTCCTCTTTGCTGCATTCTACCTATAATGCTCGCAGTAGAGAGGTCATGAATTGAACTCAAGTGACAAGTCTTTTGCTGTTAACTTCTCCCCCAGAGAGCAATGCAATGAAGTAGAAATACGATACAATAGGATTATCTAGAATCCTCCTCACTCTACAGGTAAAGCATGGACACAAAAAGCAAAATATCACCCAGTTATAAAATGTAAGGAACTTTTGAGATTTTATGAATATGCTGTGTATATAAGATTCAGTGGGTTTTTCTGTTCTTGTTTTGTTTTTGTTTCTAGACGTGGGGATGGGGAGAGGAAGAGAGAGAAAATCTAGGCAATCTAGCCCCAATGTGGGGCTCCATCTCACCACCCCAAGGTCATGACCTGAGCAGAAATCAAGAGTCAGATGCTCGACCGACTGCACGACCCAGGCGCCCCGATTCGGTGTGTTTCTTGAACAATATGTAGAGCTATTTCTAGCTGGAAATTTTTTCTTTCATTATTTAAAAAATTTTAACATTTTTGCATTCTCATTATAAAAATACTCTCAAAAAAAGAGCTGGATTATATAAAAAATTTAAAAAGCATAGTGAGGAGAATACATCACTTTTAGAGTAGATTCTGTCATGCTTTTCTTCAGGGGCACTTAGTGAATATAGTCTCATACTCTATCTGCTTTTCTATAGTCTGATTCTTCTATATTCCTCCATTATGAACATTCCCTGATATTTATACTGTACTGATCTTCTGGGTGAAAATTTTAAGTGGGAATCAGCAACCAGTTAAAGAGAAATTATCTAAAGTGATGTCCTTATCATGAAAAAAAAACAAAAACAAAAACAAACAAACAAAAAACTAGTATGAACTCACAACTTTAAAAAGAAATATATTTTTCAGCTTTGTTATTACTTAAAGTACTAAGAATAGGGGCACTCATGCCCACTGTCAACACTCATGTGTGCAAGATCCTCTGCAGTTCTATTGATTTCATGTCTTGGGGCAGGAGATAATCTCCATGAGTCTAGAACTTCTACGGCTGCCAGAACACTAGTATGTGCACAAAAATATCAAAGCAAGTGTCAAAAGGACAAAGAACCCACTTAAAGGAGATCCCTGGCCAGTGGTGGTAATTTGAAGACTAAGATTGGTAATAACAAAATTACTCATTATTTTTGTTGTTGATTAAAACAGGCTAAATCTATGAACGTTCATAGTGATATTCCAAAAAAAAAAGGTTAATAAAAATTACATTATGGGTAGCTGTAATATAAAAGAAGTATGAAGACAATAAAGTATATTTAATTGTTATTGATTTTAATAAGTAGGGAAGTGTTAAAACATGGTGCCTGTTCATAAAGTATTGGGGTGGTCATGGCACTATTGAATACATAGAGAATGCTGAATAAAGTAATAGGAACTACATCAAACACTCTGGGGGAAAAACAACAAAACAAGGAGGCTTACCAAGAGCAGAAAAGGCTGGTCAGCTCTGGGCTTCACACCTAATAAACCAGTGAAAAAAGAGTCACCGGGGCATTCATTCTAGGATGACACATTAATCTAACCTGCTAAGGAGAAATAACGACTCAAGTTCACCTTCAGATGGTCCTCAATTTCTAGTAAGCTGTCTTTAAGAATATATGTATGTTTTTAATAATGCTAAATAAAGGGCAATATCTAAGAACAAACATGGTTCAGGTAATGTCACCAAGTGTAACCTTTAAAAATGTATATTTTAGGGAGATGCCTGGGTGGCTCAGTCAGTTAAGTCTCCAACTCTTGATTTCACCTCAGGTCGTGACCTCGGGGTCATGAGATCCTGCCCCACATCAGGCTCCACACTCAGTGGGGAGTCAGCTTGAGATTCTCTCTCTCCCTCTGCCCCTCCTCTCCACTCGCGTGTGAGCTCTTTCTCTTAAATAAATAATTGTTAAAAATAAATAAAGATATATAATTTTTGGAGGCAGCAATTAAAAAAAACCATACTTTTGTGAAGGCAGTTATGTCTTGAAACAACAAACGAATTTAATGATTAAAAACATAACCTAAGCCTGCTGATCAGTAGCTCAGATTTGATTCACCTTGAGAAGAAATTACTATTTAATAAATGAGCTGGGTATTAATATATAATCCTAGGAAATATAAAAAAAAGAATATAGAAATAATGATAAAATAAGTCAAATTCATGATCTATTAAGATTTAAGAGTAGAAATTTAAGTATAAACGTGTATATTTTAAGGTATTTGAGATGTTCTAAAAAGTCATAGAAAATATGGAACTGAAGTTAACAATTTAAGAGGAATAAATCATCTTATAAAGAAAATTTAGTTTTTAAAAAGTCTGTCATTTTGTTTTATATGATTTAAATATGTGATTCAAGTAAGTGGAACATTAAACAAAGTGCAGATAGTAACAATTTCTCCTGCTCATGCACAAAAACCCCTCAGATACTAAGCCATCCATTAACACACTTTGTCATATTGCTATTAGCATTGCACTGTTTAAAGTGGCCTTAAGTCTTCCAAGACTAAAATAAACAAAATGTCTTTAAGCAAACTGCACCCCATGGGTAAGAACGTGAGTACCACTGGGTGGTAGTTTGGGTTGTGAGAAAGAGTTTATAACATTATATAAATTCTTTGCCTCTATTCATTAAGGAAAATAAAATCCTTTTATTTATATCCAACCAAATGTGTCCATTTTCACAGGCCAGAATATACTGTTGTAACAAATAAGCCTAAAATCTCAACGGCTTAAAACCATAAATGTCTATTTTTGTCTACTGTGGGCAGACTGGGGGGCTTTGATGCATGTTGTCACGGTCCTGACTCCAGAGGCCAGGCTAATGGAATGGCCACTATCTGAATATTGCTGGCAGCAGTGGAGAAAAGGAAAGAGAGAGCTCTAGAGGGTCTCATCTCCACACTTAAATGCTTGGCCTAGAAGGGACACACATTACTCCCCTTCATAGCTCACTGCTCAGAAGTGATGACCCATTTCAATACAGGAGGTTTCAGGAAGTACAGGCTTACGATGTGTTCAGAACATGGAAAGCCAGAAATAGTCAATGAACATTTTTTTTTTTTTTGCTGGAACTTTCATGAATAAAACAAGACTATAAAACTACCTATGTCTCGGGGTGGGGAGGGGAATAAAGACACTAAGTTCAAAGACAAGGGCATGGTTTTGTTAAGAAAAAATTCACTTTTTTTCCCCTGCTGGTGTCTGGGGATGACTTGAGTTCCATGCTGGGCTGGGATGCAGCACTTCTCAACTGAACTGCCATGGTCTCCACACTAGCCAGCCCCACCTTCTCTCACTAAAAAGTGTGCCCTGCATCTTTGCAATGGTTTTGCTTCTTTGCTCAAGCAAATTCAAGAGAGAGCTTTCTGTATGGTCCGCGACCACTTCGTCCACATCCCTGCTCCACCACCTCGAATCCCCTGCCCTCCACACACACACCCATGCTGGTATCACTTCCTTACCAGGCTCAGCCCAAGCCCCAGTGGCATCACTTCTCTGTCAACCCCAAGAATGATTTTTTCCTCTTTTTTCCTTTTCTTAAGGGCTCACCTTGAGAGGAAGTGCCTCCTTCAATCTGTCTAATGCTGACAGGTTAATAACTGGAATCTGACAAATGCTGGAAGAGACAGACGTGCTGCCCAAGGCCTGAAACACTTTTTCTTTTCTTGCCACTAACCCTTCCCCACACCCACCCACCAGCTATCTTCACCCTTTGCATCTGTGTGTAGTGTTAAAAATGCTCTTACAAATTTACTGCTATATATATTTGGGGGAGACATCTCAAAAATGTCTGCCATTTCAGGAAATGTAATAAAATCCTTTAGTGACAGCTAATGATCATTTCTTTCAAAGTCTCTAGAACCCAGACATGTCCATGTGCCCACAGTTCTTTTCACCAGCTTTGTAGTGAAATATAAATATATTCTGATGGCCAACATCACTCCTATTTTTGGAATTACATTAAAAGGAAAGATATTCTGTATGTATCCTTTTATGGTTATCTTGTTGCCATCTAAGTCCTTCCCTCCATGTAGACTGTCACAGACAAAAATGTATTTATGTACTGAAATTTTTTATGAAATGTGTGAAATAATGGTGAGAGATATAGCATCGAGAACATATGAGACACCTATAAATGCTATGTGAGATATGATATATGGGTGTGTGTGTGTGTATATATATATATATATGAAAGAACAACCTTTTACAAACACACATATCTACTTTCTGACAAATGGTACTCGAATGTAAGCTCTAGGGCAGGGATCCCATTTGTCTTGTTTCATGATATATCTCCAGTGCTTAGAAAAATACCTAGAACACAATAAACACACAATATTTTTTGACTGAATGTATATCAGAATCTTCCAGTAAAGACATAAAAATTACCATCAAAAGCAATTTGTTCCTGTTCTCCAATAGGGATTATTATGAGGTCCAGTGTGACCGAGGTTTGCAGAAGTCTTTGGAAAGACATGGAGAAGAAAGGAAGGCAGACTGAGGACAATAAAGTGTGAGAATCACTACTGTCCACAACTCTTATCTTCCTAGTAACCATTACATTTCCAACCTGTCACATCTTTTGCTGTATCTTCATGAAGTACTATGAAGACATAGGGATGTTGGAGTGAAAATGAAGTTCCCCCCAAACTTCCGTGACTATTGCTTGTGAATTGATAATTTCCTGATATCTCTAACCTGACATTCCTTTTAGAGACTCTTCACACCCCAAGGACACAAAACTAAGGGGGAAATAAGTAGGGATTACTCTATCAGCATTAGTGATCAAAACAATATTCACTCCAGAAAGGATGCAGGTTTCCTAGTTTTTAAAATTAAGTAGCCATTCCTTCTGGAACTGTGGCCAAGCCTCCACCTCCCTACCTCACAGGAGTCCTGAAGACGCAAACAGTAACTAAGCCAGAGCTTTATGGCTATGATGTGTGTAATGGGGTCAGCCTGGCAGAACAAAATGCTGTAGCAATTTTGCATCCATTTCAGCCTAGAAATGGAAGCTACAAAAGAGAACGGGTGTGCAGGAGAGAGTAAGAGGTCTATAGGTGCCTCTGTAATGAACTCCCACAAAGAAAAACTCTCCTCTGTCAGCTGTACTGTTTCTCTCACTTATGGAGGACTACTGCACCATTCCCTAGAGGCACAAGGGCTGAGCTGGATGGCCCTTCCTTCTCCAACCCAGTCTTCGATTTTGCAGAAGATGGGTTATTCACAAACACCTGGTTCTGAGAATCATGTCCCACAGTAACTCAATTTTCTGTTACTGGAAGAAGCATCAGTTTGGTTGTTGAAGAACCTGTCCTCAAATCACAATTCAACCAGTTATAACGTAGGTGACCTTGAGTATATTTCTTATCCTCTTTAACCTTTAGTTTCTATAGGTGCATAATTGGTACAAAAACAGAATCTACCATATAGGCTTATATATATAAGATTGCGTGCAAAGTACTTGTTCTGGCACTTAAAAAGTGCTCAAAAATGGCAGCTATGATTAGCAATATGATTATTACTAGTAACAAGGAAAATAAACATGAAATGTTATCAAAGAAAACAATATATGGTGGCTTTCCGTAAAGTACAAGACTCATAAATGTGAGAAGATAACATCTTCATATGATTTCTTTGTCTGAAGCATAACACATCTGATTGTTCTCTAAGTAATATTGGACTGAGTTCTAGACAGAGAAATAACTTCACTTTTCTTAGGAATAATGGGACCTATTTCTCCCTGGCCAATCAAAACACTGGGTAATCACATATGGGATGGTAAGTTTCTCTTTTGATTTTGCTAAATATCAGTGAATTCCTTGCATTGCTTTCAGAGTGGAGTTTCTGAACCATACATCTGTTTATACTTTCCTTCTTGAAAAAATAATCTTTTAGCATTTATACAAGTTACAAATGCCTAAAGGGGTAGAGACACACTAATAATGTATTCACTGGTTTAAAGAGAAGGGAGAAGGATTAGGGAAATATTCTCCCCATAGTGAACTGTCAAATGACAATTACTACTAATGGAAACAAGTCTCTCACTGTAAGGATCAGTTCTGTGTAATTAAATCAAAATTCAGGTACTGGTGGCTCATCCAGTTGCTACTCACTAGGCAGGTGGAAATCTAGGATAGGACTCAAGAGTAATGCCAGATTTAAAGATTTAACTTTGGGAGTCACTTCCAAGAGGTTTGAGGTGAAAATCTGAGAACGTCTGAGATTGACAAAAGTGAAGAGAGGAGAGGAGAGGAGAGGAAGAGAGCGGAGGGGAGGGGGCCTGCATTTAGAGCAGTGCCTCTCAATCTTGGCACTATTCATATTTTGGGAAGGATAATCTTATTGTTGTTTTAGGTGAGTTGTCCCATGCATTGTAGGACATTTAGCAGCATTTTTCTACCAGATACCAGTAGCAGCTGGTCCCCTCATATTTCTGTACCCCCACCCCCACTCATTTGTGATAATCAAAAATATCTCCAGACATTGCCAAAAATCCTCTGGAGGGCAAAATCACCCTGGTTGAGAAACATTAAGGAGCAGAGGGAATAGAAAATGTGACTGAAAATGTCAAAGGGTGTAAATAACAGGAAACTATGATCTCATGAAAGCCAAACTGAAGCACTCAGAAGAGAATAATTAAGGCCTGGCTTTTGGATTGGGATCCCCAGACCAGCAGCATGAACATCAACCAGGAACCTGTGAGAAGTGCAAATCTCAAGCCCCACCCAGACCTACCGAATCAGAAACTATGGGTGTACAGCCTAGAAATCTGTTTGAAGCAGCCCTCCAGTAATTCTGACACACAATAAAGTTCAAGAACCATGGCTCAAGAGCATCGAAAAGTGGCATGGAAGTAAGAAACAGATGAATTTAGGAAAAGTTCCATTAATTGGGGTACTGGATTGTAGCATTTGGGGGACTACTTTTAGTAGTGATATGGAAAAAAGACAAATTGGGATGTGTTCCAGGAAGTGGGCAGTGAGGAGGTGGAGGCAGGCACTGAAAACTACTTTTCTAAGAAGTTAGTCGTGATGTGAAGAGAGAAAATATAGTAACTTTAAACCTTTGCATTGTCAAGAGACATTTTGATTTGCTCTCGGATAAAGGAGATGATCAATTCAACACTCAGGAGAAAGAAGACCGTGAAGAGTTAGAGGCAGAAGATACAAAAGCAAGAGGGGATAATCGTGGAGGAATGTTTTTGTGCTGGACAACTGGTCACTCTGTTTCCTTACTCTTTGCTCACATGGCTGGGATGTTCAAAACTTCCAGTGAACAATGAGACTCTCCACATCAGGCTGCCCCATCATACTGATATGGATTTGATATAAAGAATAGATATATTTACTATAAACATATAGAACTTCCTTCTAGTCAGCACGGGCTATGTCGTAACTTACCAATGATTCTCAACCAGGAATGATTTTTGCCCATTTCCTCTTCTTCCCCAGGACATTAGGTAATGTCTGGTGACATTTTTTATTTTCACAAATGGATGGAGTTGCTACTGGCATCTCATGGGCACAGGTCAAGGATGTCACTGAACATCTTACAATGCACAGGACAGCCCCTCACAGCAAAGAATTACTAGACCCAAAGTGTCAATACTACTGAGGTTGAGAAACCCTGATCTACTGGGAACAACACATTTTATCATTTGGTTGTACTATGCAAATCTTATGGACATATGCCTGGCCTTTCGAGGTGGGGAATTTGCATCTCAGTTCTACCTTTTTCATCTTTTCATCACTGCCATTCTACTTCAAAGGTTCACCTAGTAAGGCGTTAAATCCCATGATATTTCAGTTCAAGAAACTTACTTTTAACTCTATCACTGTGTACTTCAGCCTATATTTGGTCAATATGCTAACAGATATGCAAAGCTACATGCAACTGCTCACGTTTCATTCACTTGAGGCCAATAGGATACCTTTATCCAGAAAGTAAATTTTACAGAGTCCAGAGACTAGCCTGACTTTTTCCAAGTCACTACCTTCATGTTAGTTAAACTCTAAAACCCCAGATACATGAAGACAACACTTCCGAAAATGCTTATTTCACTTTTCTCTGGACACACAGTCTCTTGAGTAAGCCGACAAAGATGTCAGTTCTTTATATTAATACCATGTCCTAGTTTATTCATTCAACGTTTCAAGAATCCAGACACATAACAGAGAATTCTGCCAAAAATTCCAGAAGGAAGGAACAGACAACAGTCTGTTTGTTTGAAAGATCCATTGTCTACATATTGCTGCCAACCAGGCTTCAAGACTGATGTACAACTGAATGAAAAATGTATCCTTCTCTTCTTCTCCCTCCAGTCCACTCCTACATGTGGAAATACTCTTAACTGCAAGGTGACAAGTAAGATAAAACAAAAGGAAAAAGAGAGGCCTATAAGCTTCCCAAAGAAGTGCTAGTTCTGCAAAGGGTTACTTTTTAAGCATCTTCTCTTGGAACATTTAAGATTAATGGTTATGCGTAGGAAGAAAGAATGTGTTGATATTTTAGTCACTTTTATGTACTCAGCGTATTTTTTTAAAAATAAAATGATAAAATACCATAATTAAATGATTACTCAGAAGTGGACTATATTAGGTTTTGTTGGTATTGCTTAAAATGGACTATAACTTCTTTGGGGTTCTGATTTTGAAAGTTTTAAGTAGATAACTTAGTCATGCACACGCTGGACTCCACCATTTATGAAGAATGAGTTCTTGAGAATGCCGAGGACAGATTCTCTTGTAAGCATTTATTCCCTTCTCAAAAGGATTCTCATAGCTACCCACTTTTTTTTCTCCAAAGCTCTCCTTCTTTCTAATGTCCTTTTGAGCATTCTGGTTATGTAAGAAATTCTCCAGGTAGGTTCTTATATCTCAACACTTGTGAATTCAACTTTAAGCAGGGAGTGCAGCTCTAGAATTCAGGGCTGTGTGTAGTTAGCGCCACCAACGATCAGGCACTAAGCGGTGAACGTGGCCCAGGTGAATCACAGCAACTGATGAAATTTCATGGTGGACAGTATTTGGCATTTCAACTCATGATTTTTCTGATGGCTTCAAGAAAACTTAGATTAGCAGCCAAATTCTGTTTATCCCTGTAGAGGCAAATTGCTTGCATTTATATCAGTTCTTTCTTGCTTTTTTTTACCCATACTTGACTTCCTGCTCTGTTCCAGAGTTAACGGTTCTCATCCTTTCATATCCTTACTCCCTTCTTCCTCTTTCATTCTCAATTTCCTTCATTACCTTTTTTTAAAAGATAATTTTCAATTTACAGAAAAGTTGTAAAAATAGTACAGAGTTCCCAGATACCGTTTGCTCGTCTTCCCCATATGTTAGCATCTTACATAGCCATAGAACAGTGATCAAAAACAGGAAGTTGACCTTAATGCAATACTATTAACTAAACTACAGACCATACCACTTGTCATCAAAACAACAAATGTGCAATCCGTTCATCCATTTAGCAAATATGTATTAAGCCCCTACTGTCTACTATGCACCATTCTAAGTATTTGGAATGAATCAGTAAAGAAGTTAAAAACATCAGTGTCCTCATAGAACTTACATTCCAGCTGGTAGAAGGCAGTTAAGTTCATTCTGAAGGCAGCATTACTACTGAACATCACTATAGATGATCCAAGAATGGATCTAGAGGGTACACCGGACAATCCTAGTTGAAAGTTGGCTCATAGTTTCACTTGAGCTATCCCCCACATGTTCTTTGCAGTTCCATATTTGCATTCTTTTAACTGTCCTAGAACTTTCAAAGTATTTTTCCTCTTGTTTGTTTGTTTCAAGAAAAGAGCTGTTTTCATAATATTTATTATTTTCCCTGAATTTCTTTTCCAGTTGTGACAAAGCTGTGTAAATGAGAAAATGTAACATTATACCGTCATTGTCTACTACAAGTACATGCTTTAAATCAACCCACAAACATAATGCCAGATGAAAGAATGGTAGGAAATTTTTATTTTATACATCTTATTAGCCATACTGCCTGATTTTCAGCAGCCTTATATACCTTATTTCTTGTAGAAAACTACAGACTCATAGAAATTTGGCATAGCGTGCTTTTTTGGCACTAGGAATGTGGACCAATGTTTATTTTCAAGATTGAACAAAAAAATTTGCTGAAATGCCCACTAGAAAAATATATAACATATGAAAGAGATAGACAGACAAAGAAATTCTCAACAAATCTAGGTAGGGCTCTAAAGTCAGCAAGATCTCATCACAGATTGAACAAGGAGTTGCCAAATCCCCATAAGCTTGAGGAAAATCTATTTCAATTGTCATTTCTTTCATGCATGGCATTAAAAGGAGACTCTGCCAATATTCTGATCCTGAGTTACTCCTTGCCAAGTTTCTAAACCTTTCTGCTTCTGCTGAAGACATTTCCTTTATTCCCCAAGGCTTTTGGAGAACGTTATTCCCAAACCTTTGCCTGCAGAACATACATAAAGAAAGAAATGCATCAGAAAGAGACACAGTTATCTAGTTATTGTAAGTTTGGTTAATAAGTCATCATCTCTGGGTAAACTAAAAGGGTTAATTTGCTGAATCTACAAACCTCATGGCAACCCCATACCCAGTTTAAATGTGCCACTGAACAGACTCTATTAGGCTCAGTGGAAGCCACCACCCACTCTGCACTGCTGTTAGTGCACAACAGAAAGGACTAGGTAATAAGTAGCCAATAGAGAAAAGCCCACCAAAATCAACATAACATTCACTGAGTATCTAATACGTAAAAGAATAATGTCTTTAGACACTGAAATGAGTGTACTCTACCTGAAGAGAAATCCTCATGCTGCCCATCCTAACCGGTACATTATTTCTGAGAGTGATTACAAGGGACACAAGGGTACTTTGATGGTGCCAATCTCAACAACTCAGAGATCTCATCTGTGTTTCATTTTTCCTAATATTAGTGCCTCCACATTAGTTCTCTCACACCAGGGTAAAGAATTTTCCCATTTTTCTTTCCTCTGTCCTCAATCACAAATTACCTCCCCTCCCCCAAAGTAGGAAATAAAAGTTGGTTTCCACACATCAAGTGATTGTGTGTGAGTATAATCATATATTATAGTCAATATAATATATATAATTATAATATATACAATAAATAATTATATGTATAATCAAGATAATAATATGTATAGCATTATTGTGCTATATTAAGCTAGAACAGAGAATGGATTCATTTTAAGGAAAATTTTATCCCATTTGGTGCCATTCAAAAAATACATTGTATTGCAATGTGACTATCACGAAGATTGGCATATATTAGTCTCAATTTCAAGTTTCAGGCAGACTTCCTTTAACGTTTGGAACTATAAGAGCAACTGTACCTTTCATAGCTATTACGTAACCTCTCCGTTTGATGTCCTACACATTTGGCTAATATGTGGTTCTTTATTGAATGCTTTACTATATCTGCCAGGTAGCAAAATCTGAGACCAGTATGGAAAAATATATTCTTGAAGCCCCAACATATTTATTGATGATGAATGCATAGCAAGACTATTTTCATTCTAGGCAAAAGAGAATTAATTTGTCTGTAATTCCATGAGTATTCATACAAAGTACTATTGCAAATGGTTTGGAAAAAACAATACATATAACCACACACATGCACACACATTCCTATCTCACAATATAGTGACCTATATCCACTATCACTTCCATATTCACAAATTCTAACACCTCATGCACAGTTCCCAAGATGGCCTTCAACCACAATGAAAATTAAATTATTGTTTTGTTTGCAATATAGGGAGAAGATATCCATATTTCATGATTTCCTTTGGCATGTTCATATTGGTTCTGACCAAAATAAAATATATTTGGCTCCAGGTGAGACTTAATCTTTTGTGATTTGGATTAGACAATCCAAGTCAAATAAAATATAAATGATAGTGTAATAAAACATATTTCTGTTTCTACTCCATTCCTCCCTATCTTAGAAAAGAATATGACCATCCACTCAGCATCTCAAGTCAAAGTGTAGACATTCTCAACATCTCCCTTTCCGTTAATCCTCCCCCAACTTCCTGTCCATGAACCATCAGCAAATTTTGCCAGCCCTACACAAAAAATATACTTCCAACACACCACTCTTCTCCAATCTCCCTACTAAAAGCCTCCTAAGTACTTTTCCCTCTTCTTCTTTGTCCCCCTCTCCTATAATCCATTTTCCATTAAGTAGCTAGAATGACCTCTCAAAATATAAATCAGATTATGTCATTCTCTCAATTAAAACCCACCAATGTTTTCTACTGTTTTGAGAATTACATCTTAATTGCTAATCACAGCCTTCAGCACTCTGCAGAGTCTGGATGGTGGCTACCATTTTGTTGATACCTTTTTTGCTCACTGTGCTCCAAACAGTGGCCCCTTAACTCTTTACCAAGCACCAACCCCCACCTCACAACCTCCAAGACTCCACTTCAATGTTCCCAGAGAAGACCACACTATAAAAAGATTTTACCCAAGCCAATTATCATCTATCACATCATCCTATTGATTTCCATTGCAGTGCTAGTAACAACCCATAATTACTTTATTTGCATACGTGTGTACTTCTATATTGTCAGGCTCTCCCATAAGAATGTAAGATCCTCTATGTCAAGGATGTGACTGGCTGGCCTTCTCCATATTTCAATGCCTGGCACAATGCATGTGTCCAAATAAACTGCCTGAGCTTCTAGTACATGAAAAAATATGAGTTGAAGGGATGAATTAATTCTCTCTCTTGGCTCCTTGGCATGGGAATAACCCTCACACTGACCTTAGGAAGTGGGTATACTCTGTTCTCTGCTTGCTAAGGACCTTAGTGGCCTCATCAGTAAAATAAGAAAATTGTATTAAATGATCTTTACAGTCTTTGAACCAAGGAGACCTCTTCACTCGAATCAGCAGAAAAATAAACTATTAGTAGCAAAACCAGTCATGGAATACACTGTTCATCATTCTCCTTTTTTATTCATTAGTTAGTATACTTTTATTTTGCTTCCTATGTCTATATAAGGAAGCAATTGATTTATGTCTCTTTCCCTAGCTAGCTAGCTGTCCATCCATCTATCAATCTATCTAAACTATTTCTATCCCTACCTATCTACCTATCCATCATACTTTTTTTTTTTTAATCACAGGTTAGATAGTTAAGTCTTAGACTTCAAGACACATTTTTATTTGGGAACAGATATAAAAATGCACTACATTAACTAATTCTGTTTGCTGATAAGAGCTCATCCCTATATACCTTCTTTTAAAGCCCCTGGTTATTATGCATAAAGAGATTCTATTTGGTGAATTTTAAAAGCTTTTCAATCGTATTTATTAAAAGAATGCTCTTTAGGGTAAATTACAACATATGCTCAATTATGGGAAATTCCCTATGATATTTCCAAATTTAATGGCAACTTTATAGAGATGTTAAACATTTTAAAGTTTGTTTGTTTGTCTGTTTATTTTCATTTTACTTACTGGAAATGGATAAATCCAGGACCATAGGCATGTCAGATTAAGCAATCATGTGGCAAGATCAAATAAAAATACATGTTTTATAGTTTGATTTTTCTTTTTTAGCTCATGTTTTGGGTATGTTTGGCTTTTTCTCATATGGTTAACATTTTTCTTTCTTATAAATGTAAAACTCCTAGTTAGTATCTTCCTATAGGAATCAAAGAAAAGAAAACACACTTGAAGAATCTGGGCTTGGGTATAAGCAGTTCTTCTGGCTTATTCTCTTCCAATCTATTAAAAAGGAAGAAATACTCCGAAGATAATATCTACACTCTCCAAATAGGTTCCCACTCCTGAGTTAGGTTTCAACCCAATTTATCTCTCCTCACCCCACTACCTGCAGTCATCCAGGGCCATTATTTTTGGAAGATTATGAACTATGACATCATTCACTAGTCATTCACTAGTGCCCATCTAAAGATGAGAGACGTGAAGTGTACTACCTTTGAAGACACAGGAAAAAAAGGTCTATGGTGCCATACAGAAGGGAAAGAAAGGAGGTAAGAAGTCAGAAAATGGAGGGGCTAATTCAAAGTGATTAAAACTATAAAGAGAGCAGCTTGTGTCTAAATGTTTATTTAGTAAGTACTATGTGCTAATTTGGGCGTACATAGTGGTGATGAAGATAGAACTACCCCTGTCCTTCAGAGGGCTTAAAATCCAGTATGCTAGAAAGAAAAAAGACAGGAAAGAAAATATAATAATAATAATAATAATAATAATAATAATAATAATAGGAGGAGGAGGAAGAGGAGGACAAAGAAGAAGGAGGAAAAAAAGAGAAAGGCCAGGGTAAAGAAATGAACACACATGTTATCATTAGGAGGAAAGGATTTATTTTAAATCTCATGTCCTCCCCATTCTGGACCTGGCCCCTGGCATTTGGTGTATTCTCTGGTGCCCATTACAACTGGAAACACGTTCCTCCAGTGTTTCTCTGATGCAGCCTTTTCTGTTAACTCCTCCTATGGTTTTAGCCCTTTAGCAACCTTCTCTTTCTCTTTATACTTGAGAGAAGGCTAATGTTTGCCCAGCTCTGCCTGAGAGCAGGTAAGAATTCTGGAGCAGGGAGAAGCATGGAGGAAATATTTTTAAAAGAAGATGGGTAATAAAGAAACCCTTCTTAAACAACTTTGTCAATCGTGTGGAATTCAGAGGAGTCAGGATAATGGAATGAATGATTGCTTTATAATTCCAAGAGAAATGGATTAATATGTATAGGCGTATAAATGATGGGCATTCTCATTTCAGTAACACATTATTTTAATGCACTTTCTTTAACAGATATTATATGTAAAATATGTAAAATAAAGAAAAACTACAAGTCATTTGAAAAACTCTCTTCTCTTGTTTAGAAAGCTTTCTACAGAATTTTTTTAATGGAAAGATAAAACAACCCATCTGTGACTGAACAAGTTATTTCTTTGGCTGGAGATGGTTTGTACACATAGTATTTGCGCATAAGACATTAAAATGGTGTTCATAAATGAAAATGATGCTACTGATCTGACCGTGGATTACTCTTTGTGGTGGTGGCGGCATATCTGTGCCATGATCAAGTCCCTCTTGTCATCCGATTCCCTCATAATTAAAAACACATACCTAAGATATGCCTGTCTGGGATTAAAGAAAAAGGATCTTATGGTCATAAGCAAAACCATATTACTTAAACAAGAATTAAATCATTATTTTAGTTTTAATGGATTCTCACTAAGTGAGCAACTGGGCCTAGCCATGAAATCCCATGAAAACTGTTGAAGTGTTCCATGCAATGAATGAGTGCTAGCGAGATAAAATCTTAATGAAAGGACACCTCATTTCATTAAAACATGGTTTTGAAATGTTGGACGAAGCAATTGCTAAAGGCTCACCCAAGAGAAAAATAAAACCTTATCATAGATTAAAGATTTTACAAAACCCAGAAAAATAGATGGGATAACTAGCGGGAAGATGAATTTCCTTTAAGTGATAAATAGGAAAGTGATGATAAATTAAATGTTCTGAACTCCATGCCGGCAGGTAAAAGGGAAAAATACCATCTAATGAGAAGTCATAATGAGAAGTCAATTATCTCAACACCGGTGTCAACGAATGAGATAGTTCAGATACTAATAGAAAGGGCTGCCTAGCTTCCTCTTGCATTTTCCATGCAATGTGACCGAGGGCATAAATGGAAAACTACATCCTCTTAGAGGTCAAGAAGTTTGAAAGAAAAAACTTCAACATTTACCAAAGCAGTAATCCTTATTAGATAATAGAGTGAGTTCAGAGTTCACTGTAGATTGGGGAGGATACTCCCGAGTCCTTTCTTGTTTATCCCCTACACACTCACTCTGTGCATTTCATCTATACTCATAGCCTCATCCATCCACCTATCCATCCATCCAGCCAGCCAGCCAGCCAGCCATCCATTCATCCATCCATCCATTTACATATGCTTATAGTCTATAAATTGTACTGGACACTCATGCCAGGTAGGGTGCTTAGAGGCTAGAAAAAATGTGTCGATTGCCTCTGCTAAGGTAGAATTCCCGTTCTAATAAGGAAGAAAGCATTAGAACACAAATTGCTCAACACACGTCAATAAGTGGTATGGCATAGAAGAAAAAGGAAACTTGTTCGAGTGTGAGGTCATGGACTTCACTGATAAAGAGTTCTCTGATAAAAAATATTTCAGCTGAGCATTTGTAGAATGAGCCGGAATCGACTATGTGAAAGTCGGGCATGCAGGTGTGAGTGTACTCGTGCAGATGTACACATATATGCTTGCCACACAGGGCATACTTGTGTATTTGTAGCAGGCACTCATGAGTCTGAGTTCATGTACATACACTTGTGTACATGCACTTGTGCGCACGTGTACGGTGATGGTGTGCGTGCACGTGTTTACCTGTTTGTGCATATGTATTTGCATGTTTGTGCTGGTGCTTGAATATATTTGTGTATACATATGTATGTATATCGGGAGGGCTACATTCTGAGCTGAGATAACAGAGTGGGAAGGGAACCTCACATATATCTCTGAGAACTGAAATACAGAGCCCAAGCCTGAGGGAGAAGGTATCTCAGGATGGATACTGAGGCTAGAGACAGAGGCAGAGCCAGATCACAGTGCCTTGCCATCACATTAAGAATATAAGTCTCGGGGCGCCTGGGTAGCACAGCAGTTAAGCGTCTGCCTTCGGCTCAGGGCGTGATCCTGGCATTGTGGGATCGAGCCCCACATCAGGCTCCTCTGCTATGAGCCTGCTTCTTCCTCTCCCACTCCCCCTGCTTGTGTTCCCTCTCTTGCTGGCTGTCTCTATCTCTGTCAAGTAAATAAATAAAATATTTGAAAAAAAAAAGAATATAAGTCTCTTTTCCTGGGGTGCCTGGGTGGCTCAGTTGTTAAGCGTCTGCCTTTGGCTCAGGTCATGATCCCAGGGTCCTGGAATTGAGCCCCACATTGGGCTCCCTGCTCGGCGGGGAGCCTGCTTCTCCCTGTCACACTCCCCTTGCTTGCGTTCCCTCTCTCGCTGTCTCTCTCTGTCAAATAAACAAATAAAATCTTTAAAAAAAAAAAAAAGAATATAAGTCTCTTTTCCTAAGAGCTCCATGTAATTGTTTAAGTGACTCAGGCAGTGGAATGACAAAAATGAGATTTATGCTTCATGAAAGGTCACTCTGGTTGTATTACCACATTGACAAATCAGAAATGGATCTCTGGCCCCACCTTCCCTCCGGACTCCAGGCCAACATTTACAATTGTCTGCTAGACATCTTCTACCAGACACTTAAAACTCAAAACAGCTAAAAACAGATTCATTATATTCTTTCCACAATACATTATTGCTCTTTCTAATCCATGTTGGGGAATGGCACCCTCCTCAAGCCACTACTTAAATCAGGAACTTTACAGTCAATACTCTTCCTTTTCATTCCCTTCAACCATCAATTGATAAACTGATCTAACTGGGGCAAGTATGTCCCCTTCTTTCACTAGGATTCCTCTTTTTTATTCTTACATCAACTCCTTCCTCTACTGCCATAGCCACATTGCATCCAGTCTCTGAAGTCCAATGAATCCTTTACCCAGGCGATATACCTGCCACTCTCTTTCTCAAGAGCTGCCAAGCATTCCCCATTTCTCTTTGTAGCACAGTGTAGTGAGAAGAACAGGGACTTGAAATTTAGGCCTGGGTTGAACTCTGGCCTTAACCAACTACCATCTGAATTTGTTGAACAAGTTACCTGTGTCTTAATTTTCAGGTTCATCCACTATATGTAATGCAGGTAGTTAGCTAGCTAATCTGATGAGACAATGTATTAAAAACAATTAGCACAGGACCTAGATCATAGTAAGCACTCCCCAAGTTTTTATATTCACTTTCATCCACTTTTTTCTCATCTGCTAGTATTCTTTTCACCTATCCTACAATCTAATTGTGCATACATTCCCTCTTTTTCAAACTTACCAGTAATGTCCCATGATATCTCCACGTCCTCCGATGTCCTTTCGTAATCTGCTTGATAAAATCCTGCTCATCCTTGAAGATGCAGCTCAAAAATTACCTTTAAGTTAAAGACTTTGATGACCACCATTCATTCCTTACAAAAATCACTCACACCTTCTCTGAGCTCCAAAACACTTTATAAATACATCTATGTAACTCTTCATGTTAGCTCACTGAAGCTCAAGATAATCTTTCCTCATTGCCTTGTACTCAGTAAACATTTGCTGGGAATACAATGGCAAGTCTAAGTAGTAAGAAACACTCTATGTGAAGAACCATCCCAGAGGGAACAGTCAGGGGACCAGGAGGCTTGAACTTGGGAACTGTTAACACTCTCTTGCTTCTTGTACCTTCCCCCCTCAAAACTTGCCTCCTGAAAATATAAGTGCAACAATGCGAGATATCAAGAGAAGTACTAAATTGTATAAGCATTTTCTTTATCCTTTCTAACCCTAGGAAGTATGGCCATCATTATGTTTTCAAACACTCACCGGAGAGGGATTATGCTCAGGGATCCCAAGGAAAGGGAGATACAAAAGGACTTTGGCTGAGAAATGTAAGGATCTGCAGCAGGAAAGGGAAAGAAAGGAACCCTGTCATTGCTTTTTAAAATTTTATTTATTTGACAGAGAGAGAGAGAGCACGAGAAGGGGGAACAGCAGAGGGAGAGGGAGAAGCAGGCTCCCCACTGAGCAAGGAGCCTGATGTGGGGCTCGATCCCAGGACCCAGGATCACGACCTGAGCCGAAGGCAGACACTTAACCAACTGAGCCATCCAAGTGTCCCAACTCTGTCATTTTCTAAAGGTTGCCATAACAAACTGGATGGCATAAAGCAACAAAAGTTTAATTTTTTTTTGACTGTTCTAGAGACCAGAAGTCTGAAATCAAGACACTAGCAGGGCCATGTTGTCTGTGAAAGCTCCAGGGTAGAATCTGTTCCCTGCTTCTCTCCTAGCTCCTTGGCGTTGCTGGCAATCCTGGGTGTTCCCTGGCCTGTAGACATACCACTCCAATCTCTGCTTCAGTTGTCACACGATGTTTTTCCTGTGGGTGCTGTGTCTTCTCATGGCACTCTCTTCTCTTTTGTGTCTGTCTCTGTTTTTTCTCCTCTTCTTATGAGGACAGGAGCCATACTGGGTTAGAGACCCACCCTACTCCAGAATGATCCCATCTTAATCACATCTACAAAAACCTGATTTCTAAACAGGTGACATTTATAGGTATTAGAGGTTAGGATTTCAAACTGCCTTTTTTGTGGACTCAATTCAAACCACAACAACGATCTAGGTGGCAGAGACCAGTGCCCTGCCTCCATGCAGCACACCCAATAGAGATTTTACCAGAAGGTGGCTGGTGGGCAGGGGGAGCACATCACTGGCATCCAGAGCCAGAAAATGACAATAAAGATGACCCCACTATTTTCTTCCTCAAGCTTTTCTGTCATCACTAGCTAGAGAATTATGTATGACCCCATTATAAGACAAGCAAATCCTTGAATTTCCTGCCAGTCCAGAAAGTAGGCAACTCTGAAATGATTTAAGGTTGGATTAGAAAAATAAAGATAAGCAGTAATACTTACATATAAATGGTTTGGCTAAACCTCAGACTCATTTCACAAGTGTGACAGTGCAGTACTCACTATACAGAGTGAGGACATTGAAAACACCGCCCCCTGGATCCTCCCCCAACTTTGTAACATGGCTACTGGCTGGGCTACTGGTTGGCCATATGCCAAGAGTAAGGTAGAGGGAACAGCTGATTCTCCCAGCATATGGATTTTAGAGAGTCGGTTGCTATCATCTACCTGAGTGTTAAGCTTGCTCTGTGCCCCCTTTCTTATTTGCCCCTTAGGAAACAAATGTAAAGATAAGAAAGATAATTAACTATGAGCTCCTGGAAATGTTTTATCAGTAGAGCTGCTGTTTCAACATTCACATGAATCCACTGGCTCTACTGATCTCTCTGCAGTTTGGGACCAAAGAATGTTCCATGGGAGCAACAAACAACATGTAGGCTATGAGCCCAGATACTGGAACATGATATAATTTAACACAGCGACCTCTGACTATACCTAAATGTGAGGTGCTTCTTGCCCCCATTTTGGGGTTTTGAGTTTTGTGACACGGTATTATTTCATGCCTTGTTTGCCATCTAAATGACAATACGGTCCTCACAACCTAAGGGGTGACCTAGTCTTTCTGGTAGCCTAGAGTGAACATAACTCACAGATTAGCAGCTTTGCAGATCAAGAAATAGCCCTTTCACAGGAAACACAGAAGTTTGCTCAGAAATAGGAGGTTTCTATTAAATTCTTGATAGAAAGCTGATCTTTAACGAACTACTCATTTCTAAGATCCAACATCTAATCACATAAATCAGAAATCAAAGCAACATCCTAGTATCAACCACAGTATCTTAGATCACTTGATAAAGGGCACACTGGACCAATAAGAAAAAAAAAACAAGACACTGGGTCCTATTCTTAAGAAGACTGAAAGAGACTAAACATTATAAACATAAGAAAGTACAAGTCTCTTCACTATTCATGAAAGTTCTCCACCAGTTTTTAGCTGAAATTGAGTGGAAGAGAGGGATGATTTGGGGCTTTCAAAATACCTCCTCTTACTACCTCAATATCAACATTCAATTTTGAAAATACCTACCCTAGATGTGATTATGTTTAGGCTTCTTGTGCCTCTCATTCTCTCAGATACATACGGTCGCTAAAACAGATTCAGTGGTCTGTTTCAATGCAAAGGCTCTCCTTTATTGTGATTGACTGACAGAGAACATTCTGTGAGCACAGAGGCAAAATGCAAAACTAAACTACCTATAGGGAAGAAAGTCCCTGGGAATATTTTCTTTGAGGGCAAAACCACTGGTTTGCCCCTTCCCCTCGCATGACCATTCACACGTTTCACTCACGCTTGGACACGTTTTGTCTGTAGAAAATTATTCTTCTTCTGCTTTGGTTATTCCCTCACACAAAGCAGCTTTTTAGACTTCCACCAGCAGCCAAGACCAAAATGATACTTAGTACAAAAATATCAGTGACAGTTAAGCCTTGGCAGGTTAGAAGAAATTAGAAAAAGACTTGGCACCGGCATGGGATAAAAGATAAACATTTATAATTTTCCAGCAAACAGAAACCAATATGCAATATTTTTATTTTATATATGCTCATTTTTCCCCAAATTCATTTGAAGATCTACAAGGTGTGAGAAGTACAGAAAAAGTAGTACCTCTTATAATAATCTTCTGTTCTAATGTCTCCGAAGAATTAAAGATTTAAACAAAATTAAACATAAAAAAGTTCCCACATAAATTGGAAATTTTCTATGATTTTAAATAAATATGACATTCTCTCCACTTCAGAAAACCTGAAAAAATTAATTTTAGCTTTTGCGTAACATCTCAAAAATAGACTCCCTCCTGTAAACCTGAATTTAACATATATTAGTTTGCCTCGGATGACCCACGTGTTGAGTTGGTAGAATCATTCACAGTGCTCCCTTTGATTTTCAAAAATGTCCTGATTTAAACTAGAAATCATATGGTCACTCTGTTTACAGGGGACCCTTCTTAGATACCTTCTACTTATGTTTTTCCCCAGGACTCCCCCAAATTCTTTTATGTCTTCCTCTCTGCATGCAGTGTGATAACTGGAGTCCAAGGTGGACCCTAAGAAATAACACAGTTCCTTGAAAATATTTCAAACTAAATAGAAAACTATTCACACCCTTGCACATGGCATACAAAATACCTGGAAACCCATTTATGATTGCTCTGGCAGCAAACACTACTGCGTGCTTGCCTGCTCTACAACTGCTCTTCTCTACCAGGTAATTACTGAATTCTGATTCTGTTCCGGAATTGGGTAACTCTGTGCTCAGGCAGATGATGGGTCCAGCCCCAGGAGATGCATCATGATTACGCTATACTAATCACGGAAATCCCATTCTCCTTTGTCAGTGGCTGATGTAGGGGTAACCAGATGTTCAATCTGACCAATCAGACATAAGGCAACCTCTGCTGGAGGCTGGAGGGGGGAGGATTGGAAGGCTTCTGGGACAAGTTTTCTTCTCTGACAAAAAGTGAGGAAATCCATTTTTCCTTCTAGCCTTTCAATGTCAAATTGTGAAGATATCTGGAACCACAATCGTCACCTTGTATAATTACAACAGATCAGGAACCCCAGTTACTTGCTGCCAAATGCACTCTGATGTGCTTCCTTTTCCAGGCACCACTATGGCATTCAGAAATCTCAGTGGGGAGTATTTCTCTGAGCTCTTAAACTCAATAGCTCTGTGAGCATAAGTATCAGACATCCTCAATGGGAGTTAAATGAAAGCAACTTAAATTAGAGAAAGGATCTCATTAGCCAGACGCAGCAACATAACAAGAAAAGTGTGGTGGGGGGGAGAATGTGTGGGAAAGCAGGCAGCACACCCAGAGCCAGAGTGATGCCATGAGCTCCTTCCCCAGGAAACTACCCAATGAGGGGGAAAAAAATACTTCCCTTATTGCCAAGAGATGATGTATATATATCCACTAATTAGAGAAAAAAAATGCAATGAGGCTGAAAACAAAAAGGAACTGCAAAGTAAACATTTTTTTTAAAGCATATGCAATAATGCATGTACTACTTAGGGTATTGGGGTAAAAATTTAGAATAGGGGGATACATTTTCATTAAACAAATCTGCTTAGCTGAGATTGTTCTTGTATTGTAACTCTGAGCTCAGCTAAGACAGGGTGCATCCAGAGCAGGAGAAGTATTTTAAGTTCCAGATAAAGTGAGCACCATAGGCTGGCTGTCCCCTTTCCAGGGGACTTTGCCAAGGGTTCATTATTCCTGTTTGCTCTGCGATATGGATTTAGATAGCAGCCCAGAAGAGTTCTCCAAAGACAGGAGGATTAACAAGCACTTTGTAGAGGGACCCCTTTCTGATAAGCATCTGTAGAGGAGTAATATAACCCCAAACAACCTGCTCAGAGCTTGTCAAGAACACGTATGTGTCCCCTTTATTTGATCTTCAGGGCAAGCTTTGCAGGCAACTCCCAGGCTTTTGTAAAAGCATTTCTGACATGGAGCACCAACTGGGAGAATCCCCTGTGTTGCACAATGGTACTTACTGTATTTAGGAGTGGGAGGGGCATTACATTTACATGAAAAACACACACAAGCTTCCCTTCCTAAAGTGATCAGGGATAGATCTGAAATGATTGATAAGGGGATTATTCATTCCTAGCACATCCGTTAAAATGCAATGTAGAAAATAAGAACAGATGTACCAGAGCCACAAACTCTAGTCAGAGAATGAATACTGGTTTACTCAATTTGGGCACAAATTATGCATTCGGTGATGTTTCTCCCTCTTCCTTTGGGACTCATCGGTTTGGCCTGCAGAGGTGAAAATCCTCTGATAATAGTCTAAGTAAATGCATTCCGTCATTTCCCCTGCTGACTCTTCATGATGTACACCAGGCCACAAGGCTGGCACCCTTACCCTTGGAAAGCAGGTGAAAATGACCAGTCTACTTCCTCTTACCAAGCTACACCGAGCCAGCGCTTTCTTAGATACTGGCAAAACCAAAGCTCCTCAAGTTACAGCAGGCTAGCCATGGGCAAAACTACAATGCAAGAAGGAATTTACTTCTGGTGCTTTCTCTCCTCCAGTCTCCTTTGCTCTCCAACTACAAGCTACACTCCATTTTGGCAAGACCTTGCCCTCAGTTTAGCCCATCTTAGGTGCCAGCTGATGATGGTTTCAGGTGCTAACCAGGAGTATTTGAGGCTTGGAAGACAAGTCTAGGCACTTAAAAACCTTTAAAGTGAAGGAATGAGACTATAATGAAGAAAGTCCAGGCACCATGACGAAAGGTAGAAAAGGCCATTGCGACCAGGGAACTGCCTTGGCTGAACACTTAAAGGCTGCTTTAAGGTTGAGCTTCTCATCATTATATACCAAAATTAACTCAAAATCTAAATTTCTCAGAAGCATACTGATCAGTATTACTATCAGAACTGGATTTGTCTGTGGCAGAACAGGGTCAATATAAGAGATTAAGACTAACCTGGGGAGGACTTAGGTGACATACAGAAAGTCAAAAGTAATAGGCTCAGGCATGAAAGGAGCATCATGAGCTCCTGGAGGAGGAGAATGGGGGTCAAAGCCATGGAAGCCTGGCATCAGAAGTCTGTGAATCAGGAGTCACTGAGAGGACTAGTGAGAACCAAGCATGAGCAACATAGATAATGCAGAACTAGTTTGTTTCCCATGTGATATCTCCGTCTTCACAGTAAGTATCACATAGTTCTACAGGTAAGAAAGCATGGCTCAAAGATGTTAACAAGCATTTTCAGTCAATAGTTATTAATGCTAAAACACAGTAAGGGGATAGAAGGAAAATAATTCCCTATACGTTACTTACACTAACTTATGATTGCTCTTTCCCGCCAGCACACTGAAGCAGATTTTTCAGAGAAAGGAAGGGAGGATGGGAGGGAGGAAAGGAGGAAGGGAGAGATAGAACTTAAGAAAGAAAGAGAGAGACAGGAAATCAACCAGCCAGCTGGGAATAGTGAAACTAGAGTTAGTAAAAAAAAAAAAAAAAAAAAATTGAAAAACGTCTAGAGTCTAGAATCCAAAAATAGAACGTACCCTTTGCTTGTTCAGATGCATATGAATTCTTAGAACAAAATTTTCATATACAGTGATTATTTCCACATTCCAAAACAATCATCAGTATGAAATGAGAAAATATGTTTCCTAAGACATTAGGTAGAAAGTACAAAATATGACCCCACTAAAGGCAAAAATCAACTTCAGGAATTCCAGAAGGCAGACCAAAAAATAATGAAAATAAAACTTTGCAGGACTTTCCCATGGGCTATGTAGAAATCGGGGAGAAAAACTATAGAGATTATCAGGACAGAGAAGTATTTTTCCTCAAACCTGACTAGTATTTTCTAGGCATTCTTGGTTATATCTCTTCCCACTAATGCATATTGTTTTACCTCCGGTGCCTAAAACATCACGGAGCATAAAGTAGGTACTGAGTAAATTTCACATGCAAGGATAAATGAATGAAACTCTTCGATAAATTACCTGTCTTGCAGGGGTTACGAATGTTTAGCATCCAAAAAAGTTTAGCTTATTGCTAATGACAGATATGGTTTTATAAGAACAATGAGGCATAGCTAACTCAGACGTAAGTCTATAACTATATTTTACAGAACACGAAGGAAATAAATAAATTGTAGATTCGAGTGCTAAATAAGAATAATAATTTATAATGGCCTGTGCTGGCAGCCAGTTAAATTGGTAAAAGCTGACTGTAGATACCCAGGTCTCCACCACTACCATTAGAGGGAAAATTAAGCAGGAGTAAAGTGGCTGTCTCAGCAGAAGCCTACCACAGAAGACAGCCACATTAGCATAAAGCATGGCAGCCAGAAATTATGACTGCTCCTAATCTCAGAACGCTCAAGAGTTTGGTTACATTCAACAAAATGACCTGTCCATTTTGATGCATTGGTATTTTTTTTCCCCATTTCACATGCACATGTCCTTGCTCTCTCTCTCTCTCACACACACACACACACACACACACACACACACACACACACACCACCACCACCACTACCACCACCACCACCACCTTTGCAAAGCCAACATGTACGGGTCAGAGATATAAAACAAATAAGATTCATTTTTAACTGTCTCTCTGCTTATATTTCCCTCCATCACCCTCAACTCTAGCCCAGTACTTTTCCGCTCAATATCTGGCAGTCAAGGGAATTCACCGAATTGTCCAAGAGTCCAAGAGAAAGGTGATCATCAAGACATTTCTACAACTTACTAATGAGTACTAACTGTCATTTAAAAAAAAGGTTCCAGAGGAGGCTAGGCAGTGAGTAAAGGAACCCAAGTGAAGGACACACATATATTGGAAGAATTATATGGTCCCAAGATCCTAATCCTTTAGAACTGTATTAGTGAGTCAGAATTGTATAAATTTGAAAAGAGAATAAAAAATTTTGCAGACTAAAGGGACTGTCTTCTGAAGAAGTGATTTATATTTTCATTGTGATACAATCCCATCCACTTTCTGAAATCCACTTATCTTTACAAAGGATTTCTTTTAAAATGTGTACACGCATGTGTGCATGCACGCGTGCACACACACACACACCTTCAGTCTGCATCTCTCTGCTTTAATTCAAATGGATGCTTATGCTTTGGAGCCTGAGTGACTGGCACTAAGGAGAAGGGAAGCTAAAACGGAAGATACAGGTGAAAGCAAACCCAAGAATCCAGGAGCCATGGAAGCTCTGGGAGGCAATTTAGAGCTGAGCTGACCTACGGCTCAGGACACTGGTTGGTCATTCCATATCTCTGCTGTGTCCCCCTTCTTACCATTCCCCTCTGGCAAAGACCAGGGCACTCCAAGCCTGGGCTGCTCACCTATTTTCCCTTACCCGCGGCCTGACCTCATTCCACCCTCCACTTCTCTATCCGAGCTCTGAGTAACAAAACGAGACGACAACAGAGCTAGACTCAGGGGGCTCCTAATAACTGCATATTTGGGTTGAGTTGCCCTGATCTTCTCCCATCACAATCTCTATTCCGCCCCTCCCCCTCTATTGTGGGGGGGGGGAGAAAAAATCAATCAGAATGATATATGACTCGTCAGTTCTGAAGTAAAGCCCAGTCATGCAGAAAATAGACCAGGCACTGTACTCTGAGTCCAAAAGATAGGGTGAGCAAGCTCCAGCCTTGGGTGCAATTATCTCTTGAAAACAAAACAAAATAAAAAATGCTCCTGCATATATATATATATATATATATATATATATATATCCCCAGAGACAGGTATTTATCCAACGTGCACCACATGCATTCAGCTTTGCAATGTCAGACTTCACTGCTTCGCCTGTGGTTTATGTAGCTTCTCAAAGTTGCCAGACTCCGTTGGTGCTTCTGCAAATGCAAACTCGCTCACAGGATGTGAGAAATGCTTCCTCAAGCTCTGCCCATTTCTCCAGTCCCTCAGCCACTTCCCTCGTTAAAGCCACCACTATCTCTTACCCCAACAATCCTCAACAGCCACCTGATGGCCTCTCTGCCCTTTCCATCTGTTCTCCACCTCATAACCCTCACTTTGCATTTAAACAGAATTTGCACACTTTTACAGGTACTGACAGGGAAGACGTCCAGGACACATCGGTATCGTAGGACTCTGTTTGAAAACTAATCTTTTTGAGTCGATGTGTGTGTGTGATATGTATGTGCACATGTGTACTCTTCCTGTCCGTAAAGGCGGAGCAAAAGGTTTGTATGTCTGTACACTGACATGTTAGCAGTGATCCCCACTTGACAGAAGAGTAGGGTTGAAGATGGCCAGAGGGGGCTTTTATCTTTTCTTGATATTCTTCAGTATACACGTGACCCTTGAACAATGCAGAGATTAAGGGTATCAACCCCACAAACAGCCAAAAATCTGAGTATGACTTTTGACTCCCCCGAAACTTAACTACTAATAGGCTTGACCAGAAGCCTTACCAATAACATAGGCAATTAACACATATTTTGTATGTTATATGTATTATATACTGTATTCTTATAGCAAACTAGGCTAAAAAAAAGAAAATGTTATTAAGAAAAGCATAAGGAAAAGAAAATTCATTTGGTGGACTGTATTGTCTTTATTGAAAACAAAATCCACCTATACGTGGACCCATGCAGTTCAAGCTGGTGTTGTTCAAGGGTCAACTGTTTTTTGAAATCTTTTCAGTAGCACGTATTAAGTGTGTAATTAAAAAAGGAAAGTGAAGGAGAGAAAATAAGATAGGGTCTCTGATCTCCTTTGGGACAGGCCTTTGTCCTAATACTCAACTGAGACCCTATTTCAAATGGATTCCCTAGATATGAGGATTAGTGGCCACAAATGGGACACAAATCATAAGCCTTCCACCACTTTAATTGCATTTCAAGTTTGATGTAGAATTATCTATTACAAATAACCTTAAAATACAAAAAAAAAATTAAATGGAAGGAAATACAGCTAATTTATTGCCCTTTCCATTTCATTTTTAAAAATAACTTTAACTGTTGCTTTTTTTTAGGATTCTAAGAGGAAATCATGTTCAATTCTCATAGTTTGCGTTTAGTTTCGTTTTAGTGAACAAAGAAATCCAGCAAAAATATAAACATAACAAGAAGGGGCACAGTAGAAAAGATTAACATGGAGTGTTGTCTTTCCCCCCAAAGCAATAGAGAAACAGGCTGCCCCCCTTAATCATTCACTTTTGTTCCTGTGTGGTAAGCGGTGGCACCTCACATCAGAGTGCACGACTGCAAAGGTATGGAGGGAACCCTGTCTCCGGGTCTCCTGGGGCACTAACTAGGTCTTTAAGATCACACATCACCTGGCTATAATTGCCTTGACACCATCACCCACTGACTCAAACAATCACCTTTATAGTAATACCCTCAGCACATAGAATTCTCCTGATTATATAAGCTACAAGCAGGAACACCTGGGACAAAGTGCCCTGTGGGGAACCTCTCAGATAAGCTACTTGATTTCTTAATCCTTCTGTCCTTCTGTCAAATCAGCTGGAAAGCATGAATAGGGAAGGGGGGGCGGTGTGGAAAACCTCCTGAGGAATCAGAGACTGAACACGAACCAGTTGCAACTTACATTTCTGTTATGCCACTATTATTAATCCACCTTGCTATTCACATGCTGGTAAAAAAGAATATGGTATGTAAAGACCTATGGATGGAGCTTCCCACTACCTATTATACTGATGCAAACTTCTTATCTTCACATCCAAGGACTTAACACAATATGCCCTTAGCTTTCTTCAGCCATTTTCGTGGTCAAAATGTTTTCAAATAACAACTATGTACCGGGCAATAAACTAGGTGTTTTTATAGCATGCTGCATAGCCAAACCCAAAACACTGATCAAGACAAACTTTTGTGCGCGGTAAAGGAGGGCGAAAGCCTATTTCGTTCTGCCTGTTTTGGGTCACTTTCTTTACTGAGATGATTGGCTAAGATGTAGGTACTGTTTCCTACTGAAAAAGAATCTGGATACAAACGTTGGTAACACGGGGACCTCCTTGTGGCCCCATGTTGTTCTTGGCAACATGGTTTTTGTGTTCTGGGATTTGTTTTATTTCTAGGCTCTTTATCTCTAAATCTTGGGTTTTATGTCCCCACTAAAAAAAAATGAGGCTTTAGGTACTGGGAAATTATCAGTCAATTCCTACAAAAGGCTTTGTTTCTTTCTTATACCATGCAAGCCCAGGTAGTGCCCCAGGCTTGAATCTGTAACCTGCATATTCTATGAATCCCTCCTACGGCTTATGCAGTGTGGAAGATAAAGTCTGCTTCTTAATGAGGTGGACTTTGTGGAGAAGTGGTGGGGGGTTGTGAATGATTTTTTTTTTAAGATTTTATTTATTTGTTAGAGAGAGAGTGTGTGCACATCGTGGGGAAGGGTGGAGAGAGAGGGAGAAGCAGATTCCCCACTGAGCAGGGAGCCAGATGTGGGGTTGAACACAGGACCCTGAGATCACGACCTGAGCTGAATGCAGATGCTTAACTGACTGCACCACCCAGGAGCCCTGAGGTTTGTGAATGAAGATTTTTGAATAGTGGATGGAATGACAAGAAGGGGCAATAGGGAGCAAAGGGACACTGGGGGTGAGAAGAATGTCAGAGAGGAGGCTGTGGTAGTATCAAAAGTTGGCAGGGGGAAGAAAACAATGAGGAAAGGCAAATAGTGTAAGGTGACAGAACTTGAGAGTCAACAAAGGGGAATGAAAAGCGGAGGAGAAAGAGAAGGGAGGAGACAAAGATAAAACCCAGAAGTCAAATGTAATTAGAAGGCTGTGATTCCATGGGGGAAAGAAGTATGTCTAACCTAAAAGTCACTGCACATAGTAGCCAGGTCTATCCTCTTCCCTACAAAGGAAGGCAAGGTGGGGCACCTGGGTGGCTCAGTCAGTTAAGCGTCCGACTCTTGGTTTCGGCTCAGGTCATGATCCAGAGTCATGAGAGCCCCAGTTGGGCTCCTTGCTGAGCATGGAGTCTGCTTCAGGTTCTCTCCCTCTCCCTCTGCCCCTCCCGCTCATGCTCTCTTTCTCTCTTTCTAAAATAAAAAAATAAATAAATCATTAAAAATTTTTTAAAAATAAAATAAAAGGGAAGGTAAGAGTTTCCAAATGCTTGGACACTGTCACATCTGGAGATGCATACTCAGAGACCTTAATAATCATCCTACATTATCTGGGAGGCATTTAAGTCTAAAAGTAGCTTTTCTGCATAGGGGGATGAGTGTTATTCATCCCATCCAATCTAGAACCAGGGGAGACTTTAGCCCTTAGCTAAAATTTCTTATTATTTAAAGAGAAGGTGTTTCTGAAATTACAGTATAATCAGTCCTCCATAAAATTGATAATTTGGCTAGATACTCTTTGAGATACCGAAGAGAAGGTGACTTCAACATTACAGCAATCCAAAATGTGGCGGTCCAGAGGCATGGCTCAAGGGAGTCCTCAGGTAGGATTTTCATGATTATTTCAAAAACACACAAATAAGGCAAACTTCCCACTTATGCCTCAAACTGAAAATGAAAAGTCACTATCTTAATTCAGGTCAAATAAATGTTCTTGAAACAGGTAAAGAGGTGTGGTAAGGTTAAGAGATCCCTCCAAAAAATCTTCTGTATTCCTTTCAAGTCCCCTGAATGGCACTGAAATATGCAGAAGGAGAGATACCAGCTGCTCTCTACACTAGTTTGAGGGTGTGAAGGAAAAGCTCTGCAGTCATCTTCATGGCAGGGGGTGGGGGGGAACCCTCTGATTTTAGTAATGTCTTGCCATGCACACAAGTTATTTTTTTTGAAAAGGTTTCTAAGCTTGTCAAAATAGTCCTCGGTGTGAGCTTAGTGTTTCTTGAAAAACAGAAGAGGCAAAAAGCAAAAGGCAAACCGTCATAACTGTTTGGCCTTTTTTGTTCACGTATGAAATAACTGTCAAATAAGGAAGAGAGAAAATTCCTTATCTATATGGGGATTGTGCTCACATACTTTTGCTTATGATGCTGTTCTCATCTACAGGGTCTGTTATCCCCCTCTCTTATTATTTGATTTCTTCTTATTCATGGAAGCTGAAAGCAAACAACCTTCTTACTAAGGCAACTTCCTTGTTTGTCGTCAGCTAACTTTCTGTGAAACTAAAAGTAGGTTTCTGTTTTGTTTTTTGTTTTCCTCATTTGGTATTTAAGTTGTTAATATATTATCCGGCATTCAGATCATATTTTCCCCAGAAGTTTATTAATATCCTGCATTGTGCCCCCTCCCCCCATGGCTTTGCATATGGCGCTGCTCAATAAGATTACATTGGCTGATCCTCATGAAGCCTCATGAACAGAACAGGTGGAAAAGAAGGTGGGTTATAAAAGATGGCTGAATGCCTCTGTCCTTCCCTGCCATTGACACCACACCCCCAAAAAATCCTGCCAGAGATATTTAAACCATGAAACCATGTTTTTTTGTTATTTTCTTTCAGTGTGTTTTTGGTTGCTGTCATATCATGATCAATAAAAAAAATTAGCTGGGCAGAATAACCTAACTTTCTAAGTTTTGCTGGAATAGCCTGCATGTCTGGGACAGTTAATATTTACACAGATTAAAAGAGATATCTCTTAAAATTAAACAGTTGCATCATGATTCCACCTGCCTGTTAGCCAGCCTTTATGGAGAAGACACATTTTTAACATGATGAACAAAGGAAGGGTTCATATGACAAAGAGAAATCAAGAAATATGAAAGTCAATATCATAAAAAAATTTGTTTTCATGCAAATGACCAACTTATCCTGTTTCTTTTATAAACTTCAAGTATATTCTAAATTAACCTTTCCCTGTACCTCCCAATACTACATCTGAGGAACTATCAAGAGAATTTTTGACTTAAGCCCAAGTCACAAGGAAAAGCTAAGAAATTTGCTCTCTTCAAAGATTATCATTATTTACAGTATAATAAAATAAGCAAGAATGTATTATACACATACAGGTAAATATATTGAAACTTCGGGGAAAGAGAGAGGAAGGATCTTAAGCGTTTCAATCTTTGCTCTCATCATTCTTCATCTTGATGGGATTGGAATGATGTTGTTAACCAGGGGAGGATGAGGCAGGGCGAAGTCAATTTTCACCTTTACCAGGAGTAAGTATCCTTTTTCACACAGGCCTTCAAGTCACCTTACTTTATGCTAATCTTCAGGGAGAAGAGTTAAGATGGTGAGCAGAATGAGAGAGGCTAGAGCAATTTTTCTTATTAAGTGGAAGCTGAGACATCGCAAAGTTCAGATGGCAAAAGTGATTTATCTGAAATATTGCAGCAGACTTTGGCAGGTTTTGTAAGGATCTACCCAGTCCTCCTCCCTCTGAACTATCAGATACCATTCCCTTCCGTATAACGCAGGAAAACTTTGTTTTGTTCCCAAGGGAATTCACCATCTCATTTCAAGTGTATTTAGCCGAGGGCAATTTCCAATTATTCTCAGATTGCTTCAACTCACTTGAATACTGGTGTTGCTTTCATCAGAGAATGGTTAGCTATTATTTCCCGAACACACCGGCTACCCGGCGCCTCACACTCTTCCCAAGTGCAACGGACAGCATTATCTTATCTTCTCTCTGGAGGACTCTCCCTGGAACATTCTCAAAAATCAACTGTTTAAGTTAAGATGGCAATGGTTGCCTGATATTTCCTGTTCAAGGACTTAGGTGGAGGTTTCTTTGAAAGAATACGACACAAATACGAACATCAGTTTTGACTGGGTTAAATGGGACTGTATTCAGTTAGGCCTCCCCTGAAAAGGTGTAGCTCTGAGTTTTCTCCTTAACTCTTCTATTAGACTGTACTTCTCCCTATTCTCTACCAGGAAATCTCCATTCTTCAAGTCTCTACTTATTATTTTAAAGACTTTATTTATTTATTTGAGAGAGAGAGGGAGGGAGAGAGAGGGTGACAGTGGGAGAGAGAGAGGAGGGAGAGGGCGAAGCAGACTCGCTGGTGAGCAGGCAGCCAGATGCAGGGCTCCATCCCAGGGGCCTGGAATTGTGACCTGAGCCCAAGGTAGATGCTTAACTGATTAAGCCACCCAAGTGCCCTCTTCAAGCCTCTACTTAAATGTAAATACCACTGTGAAGGCGTTTCTACCTGTAGCTGGTATAGCTGGTTCTGTGCTCCCACTCCATTCATACAGCCGTAAGACATCCAAGATGTTGTTATAAATGTGTACTTCTCCCTCCAGAGTATTAATTTTTTTGATAAAAGGTGTGTGAACTCTTCCTCATCTGAATTCTCGGTTATAATTTATAAATTAAGATCTATGTGTTTCCCCAATTCATATTCAAATTTTCATGAGGCTTTACATTCATAGAACTAGAAGACAGACCTTTGCCTATGGCTCATTAAATAACTATTCATCTCTATGGAGAACACCTAATATTTTATAGAGTTACAGAGACAGTATTAGACTTTTCACACAGGAGTCCAAACTTGTTTCAGTATTTTTCATTTTACAGTTAAAATTGAACTAATTTTATTAGGAAAACAACAAAAAGAGGTATGAATATAAATTACCTCCACGGACCTTGAAAGTTAAGGAAAAGCCTGCATTGTTACACACCTTCCACTAAATGTTGATGTAACGCAGGAACTTGGGACGATTCTGCAGGCCGGTCTGATCAAATACAAAGTGGTCTGTGCTTCCCATGCAAACCTGCATCTCTGCATCATGTACCCTCAATATAAAATGAGAGAAGGATCCAAGGGCAGCTGTTACTCTGTGTTACTCTTAACTTTGCCAGGTGTTCCTAGCACAGATAAGGGAAAGGTTCAAATCCACTTCTTGAGTGATGACAAAGAGAGCATAAGATCCCAAGTTACAGAGAGGAACGGTGATGCCCTAGGGGAGAGGACAAAGGACTGGGAATGGGAAAATTTTGGTTTCCTTCCTGCTTCTACTCCTGACCAGATGTGAAAACTGGAGAAAATCACTTTGCCTCAGAATGCTGTTTCCTATCCTGTGTAATAAAGGAGTTGGCTAAGTGACCTGGAGGATTTTATCCAATCCAATTCAGTTGGATTCTCTCTGGATCTTTTCCTTGCAGCTCAAAATTCTGTATACCCCATATTCTACCTTCTATCGTCCTAACAAACTCCCTTACCCCGATATCAAGTTGCCAGTGTGAGAACCACAAGAAAGGTCTTTAAAGAAAAAAGAGAAGAAAAAATCATCATGGAATAATTTAGAAACTCTGCAGCTCTTATCATCACTCCTTAGTGATCTTAATTATGCATCAATCAACCCCAGCTCAAATGGGAGATTAGAAAATGGGACTTTTTTGCTGATCTCAAAGGACAAGCTTAAGAAGCAAGATCATCGGAATCATTACAGTTGAATAGGTAGTTCTATCCACCTAGAGGGGAATCATTCAAAATTTCTAATCATTTTCACACATCATATTCAGAGGTTTCTAGAAAAGAAAACTCCAATATGATTTCTATCCAGAAAACTGTCTTACTCTTTTATGTAAATAATCTTGTATTCAGATTATTTTTCTCCCTCTTCCTCACTGCTTCCCTCTCTCTGATTCTCCTCACTGTTCCCTCTTTTTCTGTGCTTTCTTATACTGGGTATGACTGCTCTGGTACATAAAACCCATTCTATAAGCCCGAGCCATTACATTACTAGGTAGAAGCTGGAAATGAATATTTTTGATTTACATCTAGTAGCTGAATTTCATTTTCCCTTTGAAAGAGGACCATTTTCCTATGAATGACAGATATATTACTTGAATTTCTTCTCTGATAATATACTTTAAAGGGTTAAAAATAAAATGGGCATGTTCAAACTTCTCTGTTTTATTATGAGATCACCAGAAAACTATAATATGCTTCAAATAGCTTTAATGGTGATTTTAACACCAGGTCATTTATTTTTATTAGTTATTTTCATCTTGATTGGCATTGATAGCCCTAAAAGATAGTGTTCAATATTTTATTATTGAAGACAAATTTCATCAACTACTTAATAGTAGGCAATCATAAATAATAAGGAGCCATACAAATGTCTTTAAACACTTTAAGACTCCCAACAAAAACCAACATAATTCCTAATTTCTATTGTTTAATCCACTTATTTCAACAATACAACTCAAATGTGTTTAGGATTCCATTCTAGCAAATGAACAGCAGCAAATAAAAGGGTAAAACCAGGCAGGAACCCAGGCATAATCCCAAAGGCAGGAGGCAAATAAAATGTCTCGTCAGCTCTTAAGCCTTAATGCATTTTACCTTAAACATTTACATTAACAGATGGTCCCCAGCAGTGCTATAAACTTACCTCTGAGTTCATTTCTGTGTCACTCTCAACCCCATTTATCACTATCCATGCAGTAGAAAATGCCACGAGGGGTTTAAATCAGAACAGTAAGGAGTTGGGACAAACTCTTTGAAGTAATTGGTGTCACCTACAAACATATTCTTGACCTTTCTTGAAAAAAAAATCAATAGGAGAATTGATGACTAATGAATGGGGAAAGACAAGGATAAGAACCAACTAAAGTCATCGCATTTGACCCACTGGAAGGCTCAACAGGGACATTTACCTAGAGCCCTGAATCCTTTTGTTTTCTAATTTTCCAAACCAGCATGGAGGCCTAGGCAATAGCCGCGGGTTATTCTAGATGTCAGAGGAAAACATTTCAGGAAATAGTTGGGAAGACTGTAATTTTATCCTATGTGAGGAATAATGATAGTTCTTTCTTGTCACCAATTAGGCTTTAATAGTCGGTTGACAATATGATCAAATGATATCACTTTTGTTAGACTTCCCTTAACATAACATTGACTTAGAGTTGACAACCTTTTATTAGAATGTTTTAAATTTGATTTTTAAAATCATCATACAGTAAAATTTTAAAACATGTTTTGGTTCACGTAAACCACCACCACCACAATCAGAATGCAGATTATTTCCATAATTTCATCACTCTTCAAAACTCCCCTATGTTATTCTTTAAGAGTCACTAAATTTTATACCAAATAAAACTTAGCTGTGATAGTTATAATTCCTTATTCTAAGGAGATTTTTAAAACTGTTTTAAAAAAGGCCCCAAGTGACTTTTCCTATACTTTCCTGCCCTCTTACTTATTTTTGCCTTCAAGATTCTAGAGATTTACCAGTCACAAGATATTCTCCTGGGATCTTAAAGAAACATCCCTAGATAAATCATATTATCCTATTTTTATATAGGGAAAAACAATAGTAACAACAAAACAATTTTTTATGTTGTAGACACATTGATGTAAAAAGGAAAAGAAACAAAAAGAAAAGAAAAGAAAAGAAAGAAAAAAAAAAAGAAAAAAAGAAAAGAAAAGAAAAGAAAAGAAAAAGCCAGTTCACTGTTCCAAGTATATAGTGCAAACGGCCTAGCAGAATGATGCCTAGAACATTGCAAGAGCTCAATAAAAGTTCCTTTCATCCCTTGTTTCATTTCTAAGTCTCTGTTTTCAATCCAGTGTTTTATATGACTTTTTTTTTTTTTGAGAATGTACAAAAGCCATTGCTCCTGGCAGACTTCGCTTCCCCTCGTGTGGTTCCCATCCAGATTTACAGATCAGAGTTTCAGACTAATAGCTTTAGTGAAATCAGATAAGTCTTCTTCAATCTGCCAATACTCCTGACAGAGTGACTACCAATGGAATTGTTATTTTTATGGGAGTTCCACATTGCTGTAGGAATAAAACTTCTGTGCCTGGGGAACACCAAGCTTAGACTTAGTACAACATCTTGCACAGCGCCACTGATGGAAAATAAATGGGGATTTGTCATCTTTTGTTTGGAGATGCCACTGTGAGGCATGTCACCGTCCATTTAAAAATGAAGAAGGCAGAAAAAAATGTTCCATCAATGTCTTCCTGTCCTCCCGTGTTATGAATACAAATGGTAACTGAGTACTGAAGAATCTTTGGTCCCCCCAAAAAGAAAACCTCATTTATTTGAAACTGTGAATATACAACGGAATCTATGCTGAAGTGTAGCTGGGTTTTATTTGGCCTTCCTGGAAAATTAGGACATGATTTCTTTAGCTGAGTTTGAACTCCTACATGAATCTGCCAGAAGCAAATATGAATCTCCTTTAAGTTTTGTATGGCTTACGTATTCTACTTGTTCAGCTTAGAGTTCTCTCCAATTAGGCTGCGTTAGACAGATTGCCAGTATTTATCCCTGATAAAAAAGGTATGATGGGGTATAAAGAGGACTCATTTGGAAGAGAGAAGCTCTGAATTCAAAGTACGATTCTACCTACGGCTCTCCTATCAAGCCATTTAACTTCTCTTGGCTTCGGTTTTCTATGTGTGGAAGAAGAGACTCCGACCAGAGGGAATCTGCAACAGTGCATCTCTTTCTAATTTTGATGATCCCTCCACCACCACCCTGGTCATCGCGACCGTCTTCAGTCTTCCAGGGTAGAAGAATAAAGTCAACATCCCACACAATGCATTAGTTATATGTGGTGATGATATATACAAAAAATGTAGGTGTCCTGTCAAATCAATTTTACTAAATACCTGTATTTTAATGGACCTTAAGAGGCTAGCAGAAAGCAGCGTCTTGAAATGTGAGGTATGCATGTATGTTATATCCATGTGTATACATACACACACATACACCTCTGTGTGTACATATCTGTGCTTATACATGCCTGTATATGCATAGATATTTATGGGTATGTCTTATGTGCACATATGGGTATGTATATGTATATATATTTATGTGTATTTATGATATATGTGTGTATAAATATGTGTGAATACATATATATTATTTATATTTTTCCTCGAGCATTAAAAAAGTTCCAGGGATCTTTTTCTGATCCATCAGTGGAGGTGGGAGGCTATTTTGTCCTCATGTCTCTTCAAATAGTTGTTCCACTCGGTACAGCATCCCTATCAACGACCCATGGAGACAAACTTCGGTGCCTGACAGAAACCATGAAAGGTCAGCTTTTATGATAACCCAGACTATTTTAAGACACCCTCAGTTTGCAATGAGAAAATGCACGTCTTCTTTTTTTTTGCTGCCATACAATGCTGCCATACCTCTGTAACAGCACTTCTGTACCACACAGTAATTTATGTTTTGCACATCTTTCTCTTCCATTAGGTGGAGAGCTTGGACAGATCATATCTTCTGTTTCTCACTTTCCATTAACTACCCTAGTGCCTAGCATAGAATGGGGAGGTATTCTAAACATTAACCATTTAGGATCACAAACCAGCAGATTTGGTCTTAATACAAGTACTTAACACTTACTCTGAGCCTCATTTTTACCATCTACAAAATGGGAGAGAAGGTGGAGTAACTGATTGTTAATGAGAAAATGATAAAAAGGGCTTTAAATGATTGCTAGTGAGATAACTGATGCAAGGTACTTAGCACAGCACTAAGCTTGTATTCATGAAATGCTGAAAGATTGCTTGACTCATCTCTAGGAGATAGAGAAGGGAAACAGATTTAAAAAAAAAAACAGACAAAAGTAAAACAGAACAAAAGTTGTTGCTGATGGCAGTAGGGGGATAGAAGATAAACCACCATATTGTAGGATAATATTTCCTTCTGGCCAAAAGACAATTAATTGCATTTAGGTCACTAGATTTAAACTAATCAGGAAGTCCCCACTGCAGTTGGGGGAATGACTAGAGGAGAAGTAAGACAGAGACCATGACAAGCACCTGGGGGGCAAGCAGGACAAGTGTTTGGCAAGGCTCTGTTTCAGGGGTCTGAAATCCAAACAACTGTCATAGGCTTTCTTCTTTTCAATCATAAGGCTCTTGCTGGATATGGGACTTGAGAAAATCACCACCATGATGTATGATGAAAGAAAGCTGAGGAAGATGGCAATGTATGTGAAAATCAAGAAGACAAGGAGAAAGTACCCATGTGAATTAACCAAGCATTTGAAAGAATGGGAGCTGGAAAAAGGAACAAGAAAGGGGCATATACTCCTCCCTTCCCCCATATATGCTCTGGGGAAAACCTGCGGTGTGGGAATCAGAAACTGCCTGAATGTGAGTATAAACAGGTTCCCTGTAGCCACTGATCCTATCTGATTAGACCTGAGCCTTATTGAGCAAACTGCTATTATTTGGGGGAATCTCTCCCAAATTAAAATTCCTCAGAGAGCTTCCATCTATCTTTTCTTTTTGACATACAAAAAGCTGCATATAATTAATGTATACAACTTGATGAGTTTGAAGATAAGTATACACCTGTGAAACCATCTATCTTAAAACAATTTATTCCACTTGCTAACTACAGTTCAAACAAAATAGATGATCTGTATCTCTTGTATTTCTTAAAACCACCTTTCAAATCCCTTATATATCTGCTTCTTCTCTCATTTCCTTAGGCAAGAGAGCATAACTGACTTGGCTTCTAAGGTGAGTGAGTCAAGGACATTTGCAGTCTTAACTAACCAAAGTAGAATGCAGACGCTTCACCATACTCAGTTTCAGATTTTCTTACAGACTGAACCACAATCCCCCATTACTTCTGGATTCCCCCAGATGTCAATCCTGAAAGGTCTCACGTGGGGCCACTTTTCCTTCAGGTAGATTTATCAGACTGAATGGCATAGTGACCTTAACATACCAACAACTCAGTGAATGATGATCCAGTTTGACTTTCTCCTTCTCTCTTATCCGTACCTTTTGATCTCCTTGACTGCCTATTAGCAATTCTTCCAAAGAGTAAGAGGCAGAAACATTTATATTCCTCTATTATTCTTTTCAGAAACCTCTGAGCAAAATTCTAGGTTAGAGGGTATTAAAGAGCTATTAAAAAACATAAATATTTGAAAGTTTAAATTATCCATATTACTTTTTATCTCATTACAAGACTGATTCAAGTCTTAACATAAATGTAATGATTTATGGTGTTAAAGAATATATTCCTTTGATTTCTCTAAACATCCTTTCCTTCATGGAGGAGCTGGTATTTCAGTAACATATGTATCTTCTCTTTCCAGTTGTTGTTTTACAATGGAGAAAGGAGGAGACAAACCATGAGAGACTCTTGACTCTGGGGAAAAAACTGAGGGTTGCTGGGGGGAAGGTAGGTGGGGGGATGGGGTAATTGGGTGATGGGCATTAAGGAGGGCATGTGATGTGATGAGCACTGAGTGTTATAGGCAACTGATGAATAACTGACCACACTACATCTGAAACTACTGATGAACTCTATGTTGGCTAATTGAATTTAAATTTTAAAAAGTAAATATTTTACTATGATGGATTTCTAATCACCTTGCAGTTTCATAAATAAATTAATTTGCTTCCCCAGATCCCGGGATTCTATTATATCCCTTTATTGGTTAGTTTTGTGCAGGAACATTTGCCTGGTAATTTAACCAAAGGGTCCTTCTTCTTTTCTTTCCTTTTCTTTTCTTTCTTTTCTTTTTCCCTTTCTTTTCTTTTCTCTTTCTTTCTCACTTTCTTTTCTTTTTGTTCTTCTTCTTGTTCTTCATTTTTTTTTTTTTTTGTAGTTTCAGGTATAGAATTTAGGGATTCAACACTTACATACAATACCCAGTGCTCATCGCAAAAAATGCCCTCCTTCATCCCCATCACCAAAGAGTCCTTCTATAGCTGAAGATGTCCTCTGCAAGAAAAGGGTCATGGAACTGAGTACAGCTCTGCCCAGGAGTCAGAGTGCAGGGAAGAGAACTGATGTTCTGTAGCACAGTCGCTTTTATGAGAAGGAGAGGAATACGGGCTTGCTTTTGTCATTAGAAGAATACCTACTTTCCATGACTCATAAAGACCAGTGACAGAAAAGAAGTCATCATCTCCCAGTATCCCCACACAAAAATTGACTTATAGGACATTAGAGCTGGAAGGGACCTTACAGATCATTCAGTGTCACCTCCTGCCTTGATAGGCACTCGACATGAGGTTCAAGGAAAAGAAGTCATTTGCTTCACTTGGAGTTGTGAGACAAAAACAACTCAGATTCTTTACTCGTAAGTATTCCCAGAAATGGCCGTTCATCTCTTAGAAATGTATGTGTAGGTGTAAATAAAATTATATCCAAGCTTTTTTGTTAATCTGACAAAACTATACGTTATGTAGCAGGGACAAACATCAACAAACAGAGCCAAGTGTTAATACAGTCAATGAAATGAATAACACCATATTTTACCGCCTCTTGCTCTCCTACTTGTTTAGAAAACGTAAATGCTGAAACACGTGTCATCTTATTTAGTCTCCTTGTGCATGGGCCAATTAAAATAAAATGGTTTAGACATCATTTTGCATTCAGGTTCTGGAAGATATGCACAGTAAGCTTGGGTAGATCTTTATGATATAATGTCACTGGGGTATTTATAGTGGAAATGGGCCTCCAGCACTCATTTCCAATGGAGCTGTAAAAAACATGGTATCTACCCCCATGGATCAGCTGCTAAAAATCTAACCTCCTATTGGTTAGTACACTTGTCTTTATTCTCCTTTGGGAGGTACTTTGAACACTAAAGAAGATTAAGTGGTCATCCGTTTACCAAAAAGAATTTTATGGTTGACTGATCTCAGCGACCTCTAAAGTTTAATTCAACCCTGAGATCCTCTGATGGTAAAGGCAACAACAGACATCCTGGGCGTCTTTCAATCGTCGTTCTAAACAAAGCACAACAGGAGAGAAAAATTATTTAGACTCATTATCTTGTCATTTCAACGAATATAAAATCCAGCTTCATTATCTAAAAGCTTTATTAGACTGCCTATATAAGTCTGCATACATTTCTAAATGTCTCTCTCAAGTTAGCATCTTTGTCTATAAAACAATTCAAATAAACCCTCCCTAGATCTCTCTAATCAATAGGCTAGAAGTTCCCCGACAGATATTTCCAGTCTCTTGAATATAATGTAAATGAAGCAAAGCCCTACCATATAGTATAGCACTATATCACAGAATGGATCACGTGACTGTCAAATCCCTCGTCCTGTGTAGTAGTTGCATGCAATTTGTCTCACAACTTATCACCAGTAACAAAGGGATGATTTGCATTATAACTGATGGGTCTAGTTCTACAGGACATCCCGTTTCAGTTTTAGTTTAATTTTCAATTTACATCTGGGCCATTGTTATCACTCCTTATAATCACCCAAAAGGTCCAGGGACCACACGAAAGTGTTCTTTTGTATTTAGCCATGTGGAAGTAGAAACTTAATAAATATTTTTGACAATGGGATTAACAAGGATAATAACTTATCATTTGCTGCAAGGGAGATCAAGTTTTTAAGTACAGAAGAATTCAGAAGAAATACCCAAAAACATCGGTTCCCAGGTTCGCAAAGGACACAGTGTGGCCATCTACCCAGTGCCTCAGGCTATGTGGTTAAGATTACACATACTGTGTGCTTTGTCTTCTCTTTATTGAAATTCCAGGTGAGCCCAGATTAGCAGAGAGAATATTTTCTAGGTCATAAGGGAATTTATTTGTATCATCTGCTGTGGAAGATTGACAACAGCATCCTGACCTAAAGAAGAAATCCTAATTTTGGTTGAAAGGTAATTCAAGCAAGGTCACTCTAGACTGGCTTCATCTATTCCTTATTTTTGAATCATTAATTTCATATTTAAGTCCATCCCCTTGATGGTAGCTGGAAAAGCACAACATGGAAGGAAATTGTCCAGAAAGGATAACATCAAACATGAATCCCTTTATAACGGGAGACTCTCATCTTTTTAATAATATAGAATTTCATAAGCATGTAGATACTTGAGTGCCCACGATCACCAGGCAATTACTGGGGATGATAGGAAATAGCATGGAATGCCTCTCGATTCTGTGGCAGGTACCCCGACAGTATTTCATATATGCAACCTCGGAAAACCTGCATGTAGGCATTCAAATGCCCATTTCATGTAATCTAAACCTGTGGAAGGCAGTCTGAAACATGGTCCCCAATCATCTCTACCTCCTGGTATCCATGCCTTTATATTGTCCCTCTCCTTAAATGTGCACTGGACTTACTGACTCACTTCTAAAGGAAGAATAGAATATAGCACAAGTGATAGAATTCCCCTCTCAAGATCCAAGTGAAAAAGACAGTGGCTTCTATCTTGTTTACCCAATCTCTCCCTCCTCCTCTCCCTTGTTTATTCTAAAGGGATACAGTTACCATGTTGTAAGTTGCCCTATAGAGAGGCCCACGTATTGAGAAACTGATGTCTCGAGCCAATAGTCTGCAAGGACCTAAGGCCTACCAACAACCAGAGGAATGAACTTGGAAGCAGATCCCTCCCAAGTTGAGCCTTGAGAAGACTGAAGCCCTGGCTGTCACCTTGACTGCAGCCTTATGAGGGACTCTGAGCCAGAGGTACCCATCTATGCAAGTCCTGGATTCCTGACTCACAGAAGGAGTGCAATGTGCATTCTTATTGTTGGAAGCTGCTACGTTTTAGAGTGAATTGTTTTGCAGCAATAGATAATACAATACCACTTCTTCCTGTAGTCATCAGATCTAAGAAGCAATCCCATGAAGGAGGGGGAATCAAGAGGAATCGAGAGCTTAGTGATTGATGGATTAGGCAATGGCACATCCACCAGCCCTTCACTCCTCCAGAGGCTGCCCTTCTTCCCATAAAGGAAAACTCTAACCCATGAGGGCGGCACTCACCAGAAAGCTACAGGAGGTACAGAAGCATAAGAAGCAGGGCCTAGGAGACCAAGTCTTCATGCAGATCATGCATCAGCTCAATTTGGCAAAGGGCCAGTGGTATCGGATCTGCTGTTTTCCATTTCCATCATAAATCAGTTAATGCCAGGGAAGGATGTCTACCTCATTTCCCACTCCTGCCTCCCCCTCCACCATACACATAGAGGTCCAAGAAGTGCTCTTTATAAAACTATCTGAAGAACAGTAGATGTTAGCCAAAAGGCCAAGAAGTGATTTTTAAAAACGAAACAAATGTTATTGCCCCAGTTCTCTTTGCAAGCAAATCTGGATGGAATGTAATCAAACAGCATGCATTTGGCATCAACTTCTGTTTGAGCATTGCAGGAAGAAAAATGAAAAATATGTTTTGGCAGGGAGTTAGACAGAAAGGAGGACTTAATTAAAGATCTGAACCATACACCATTGGAGCCAATTAATAATCATCAAGGAATCAAAAAAGGGAGGACAGTACTAAAAATACTTTGCCAAGTCATAATTTTAGGTGAGGGAGAAGGAATCCCATCCACATTTTTTTGAACCTGTAAATTAGTAAGGGGCATTTATTGTATATCCTTCTAACTAATATTTACTCATTATCAGTGGCCTACTGCCATGAAGAAGTTCATGGTCTCACTGTGAAATCAACACATGTAAACCATAAATATACACACACACAAAATGCAACAATAACACAAACTCTAAACATAAAAGGCTTTTTTAACACACAGAAGAAGAAAAAAAAATGCAAGCTCTAGCCAGGGTTTGACTGCTTTGGAGTTCCTCAACCCCTATTACCAGCCAATGTGTATTTTCCACAGTCTCTCTTCAACAAGTAAATAATTTCATTCTGTAAAAATCTGGTGGGCAACTGAAATGCATGCATTTTATAGGTGGAGAACCTAAATCAAAGGGTAAAAAATGAAATGCATAAAGATCACACAGCAAACTAAGAGATCTGAAGCTGTGATGCTATTGGACTTTCAATTTTCTCTATCACAATATCTATCACAATAGAGTTGCAGCAGCTTATGAAACAAAAAAATAATAAAATAAAATAAATAAAATAAAATAAAATAAAATAAAATAAAATAAAATAAAAGTAGGTTTGTTGATGTAGGAAGAAATTTGGCCATCCCTTCAACGGTTCTGCAAACTTGAGTCAACTGATCAAATGGCAGAGGCTGGAATGTGCCCAAGGAGGACCCTATCTCATCTTGGCTGTGTCAGCCCAAGTAGAAATCAATGCAGGTTTTCTGCCACCTGCTTATTTTGTTTCCAATCGAGTAAAACAAGGGGCTTATCTCCTCCACAGATCAGCATATGAGATATGCTTCAGATATATTTGCCTGTCAGACCCATAAACATAACAAGATATGCCAGCAGCAATGGGAGAGGAGCTGCTTTGGTTCATGGATTACAGACTGCAACATCCATCAGCATAAAAACAAACAGCTCCAAACCACTGTCCTTGGAACCTGTCCTAACGCTGTAAAGGGCTGTGACAAAGGAAGATTAAAATTCCCAAGGTTTGATCAGGTTCTCTTCCATAACAAGAAGTAGCCAAAAATAGCCTATTGGGCCTGGTAGCAAATGAGAAGTCTCCTTCTTGACTGAGGTGGGGGACCTTGAAACACTATATATATTGCCAAGAATTGATGCAGGCCATTGGTTTCCAGTTCTTGGCACTCATGATGACTGCCAACCTCTGGACCAGGTACATCTGTCAAACCTTAACTATTGAACTCCACATATTTCTCCTAAGAATCAATTAAGTAATTTGATAGATAAAAACATTATAATACCTCACATGTATATACTAAACTCATTCAAAATACATTATCACTTGGATAATTATACTTACCCTGTGAAATATGTTATGTAAATATTCTTATTTCTATTTTACAGATGAGAAGACAGCTCCAAAAACGTTTAAAGTGGGTGTGTAAGATTGTATAGCTATTCAGTAAGAACCAAGAATGAACCGTGTGCCCTCTGTCCCCCTCCAATTTGTTGATTTATTTAGTCAAGTATTTCTTGCATACCTACTAGATGAAAGGCAATATGCAGGTGATGCAGGTAAGCCACTAAGCTTTATTTTATATAACAAAAACTGCTGTAGCATTCACTTTGTGCCAGGTACTTTTCTAAGCACTTTACAGAAATTAAACTTAATCCTCCTAACAACCTTCCCATGATGTGGATACTGAGACACAGAGTGGTTAATTAACTTGTCCAAGCCCACACAGCAAGTAAGTGGCAGAGACAGAATTTGAACACAAGCAGTCTAACTTGAGAAAAAATTCTTTTAAGATTTAAGTGTGCTATCTTAATAAATAAATAAATAAATAAATACTTACATAAATAAATAAAAGACGTATTTGATGGGACCAAGAGAGTGAATGAGTGTCAACAGCAATTGTGCAGAAAGGAGGGAATGGGATGGAGATAGAATTCTTCAATATATCTTTAGCTTAGTTTTTTAAGAAAGGTTGCTAGTAGTTGTAAAGGAAAGGGACTAAGAAGAAAAGGCTTCAGATAATACTCTTTGTATTGCAAAGAGTTTTCCAGTATCTTTAAGGACCTAAGCCACCGAACATTGGTTCTGGTAACCTCTATCACACAGATTAGGTAGGACTCGCATTTCAGCATGGATTTAATTCACAACCAGTAGCAGGAAAATGCTGATTTAATCTGCGATTTTCTTACATTGTCCAATGCATCGTCTGTAAGAATAAATGCCAATTTGTTTCTAAGATACACATCTGGAGCAGGTTCCCATGGGAAATAGTTAAAAGCTGGTCAATATTCTCTTTGCATTCTGAAATTTATCTGTAGAATAAATATTTGGGATCCCTGAAATTGTTTCTGCGGTCCAGACTATCTCCAGAAGAAGAAAGTGGTAATCTGTTGATTATAGGTGACTTCCAACTTAGAAAACAGCACACGGACTCATAGCGGGATGTCAACACACAATAACTGCACTGAAAAAACAAGGCAGAGAGGAGATGGGGAAGCAGAGTGCAAAAGATGGTCATCATGCCATAGTGCCATTAAATAGTATCCCAGAAAGGACTCTTCAATCCAGCAACAATTACGTGAGTATCTGACAGTCCTTTAGAATTATTAAATACTTACAAATACATCCTCTCACTTGGTTCTCACAACTGCCCTATGAAACAAGCTTAAGTATCAAGTAGGTCAGACTGGTTGACATATTCAAGATTATACGTGATTTTGTGTCAAAAAAGATTTATTTCTATATTTTCAAACCATATCAATTGCATTCTTTCTATTATACTACACTAATTTTTAATTTTTATTATTAATTTTTTTATTGCAGCCAAAACCAGTCAACTTTTAGTCAAGTCAGAGATTTGAGACCTGTCCAATGATGAAAGAGAGGAAGAAAGAGAGAGAGAGAGACGAGAGAGAGGAAGAAGGAAGGAAGGAAGGAAGGAAGGGAGGGAGGAAGATGGACCAGTATCTATAGTCAGCACCATCTATTCAGCAGCCAAAATCTGGAAAGTCTTAGAGAAGACCAGGACACCACTGATAACTCTCTTAACAAGAGTATGAATGCGGGAGACTGTGGACTCTGAGAAACAATCTGAGGGCTTCAGAGGGGAGGGAGGTGGGGGAATGGGATAGACTGGTGATGGGTAGTAAGGAGGGCACGTATTGCACGGTGCACTGGGTGTTATATGCAACTAATGAATCATCGAACTTTACATCGGAAACCGGGGATGTACTGTATGGTGAATAACATAATAAAAATATTTTTATGAAAAAAAAAGAGTATGAATGCAAGCTGTCTAGGTTATTTCTCAACAGAATCTTTAGGACTGGCGATCTCTCCAGGCTGGCTGTAGAAGTATATATTGGTAGCTATGTTACAGATGTTGACCACCTTCACATGCATTCATTAACATATGGTGGGAGAAACATGTGCCCCCAACTATCCCGTATTGGGCTTAAGTAGTTGTGAAAAAAATCAGAAACCACCAGTCACTCAAGAATAGTACTAACCCAATTCCCAAACACTTACTAGAGTATATCTCAAGTGAATGACAATCAAAGGCCCTGTCAAAATCTTCTGAAACCAGAAAAGAAATCTATTATCTATCTATCTTTCCATTCATAAACTCATCCATCTATCCATCCATCCCTCCAACCCTCCATCCATCTACCAAAAGTTGCTGCCCCTCCTAATTCAACAGTTAGGGCAACGGCTAATGAAGATGCATGTTTGAAAAACAAAAAACAAAAAAACAAAAAAAAAGACTTCTGTTTTTTTCAAAATGTTTGTTTCTACTGAATGGGAACAGTGTTGAACTTCGGTGTTGAACAGCATAACTGAGAAGTCACCAGAAACATACTCAGAGATATCTGATAGGATTTTTCAGAAGTCCACTCCCCTAAGACTCTCAAGTCCTTTCAAAGAAAATAAAGAAGCCACAGAGCTAATCAATCAGCTTTGCATGTTAATGAGGAAGAAGAATCTGACACTAATTGTTCCAGGGCAAGAGAACTTGTTCCTATACACACCCCTAATACACTACTGTGCTTTCATTAAACTGGGCCCACCCTATGTTTTCACTCTGTCCCAGAGCCACCCCAGTGTGTCTCCACACCTTCAGAAAGGAAGCTGAAAGCAAACTTTTCTAAATAAACATGATTCATTTTTTTCCAGAACAGGTCCTAAATTCTTCCACAATAAATGTATTTGTGCTAATAGCTACAATGATTTCTCTTGTTAGGAAGATTTCTTTAAAACTGGTTTGGTTTTATTGCTTTCTTTTTTGCTCCCCCTTCAAGGTTTAGTTAACTTATTTCCACTGTCAGAAAATAGGGAGGAAAAAAAAAAAAGAGGTGGAAGCGTATTCAGGTGTGGAATAATAGTAATAGCAAGGAAAAGGCAAAATTTAAAATTTCAACTATCTTAATTATAGACAATTATCTCTAAAAGGGAAAATAATAAACACACAGGAGGAGAGAAATGTGACAGCAGGTGGTTAGAGGAAGCACCATCTATGGCTGGAGTACTGCCCAAAGTTTCCCCAAAGGCATTAAAGGATCTTTCAGTAGGCAAAACTGCCCAACATCAGGGAGCCTGATTCGTTTCTGTTCACACACACCGCTGAGGAGGGGTGCCTGCAGTGAAGAGTCTGACTGGGTGACACATTGTTGAGAATGCTCCTGAATTGTTCATTTCCTGTTCATTCCCCCTTTTTTTCTGAGGAGTGAAGACAAACCCCACCCCTGCATCCTTTTACGATATAGTCTGAAGATCAGCGTTTCGGAATAGGATCCCACCGAGCTGTGTTTGTCTTATTGTCAAGGGCATTATAGAAACTGACAGTCAAATTACCAATTTATGGGACGCCTGGTGTTACCCAGAACAAACACAGGGGGTTTGTGTACAATGCAATGGCCAATTAGAGGCTCATCACAGTCTTCCTAATTTGGTGTGACAGTGGTTTGCCAAATGAACGAAATCCAGCACATACAAAACACTGAGTCTAGAGCAAAGAAAAGAGGTAGAGAGAAGAAGGAAACATACAGAAGAAAGAAACTGACTGTCATATCCTGCTTGTTCTGAACAGCTCTCTTATAAATTATCATGTTGCTATTCTCTTTCATGTTGCTTTCATCTATGACAATTCCAAACACAGGTCTAGAACAGATCCTGAGGATACATGTCCTAGGATCATCACCTGCTATTATAAGACTGCTATAAATCCATCACATTCTCCAGGCTGTCAGTAAAATGCCTTCCTATTTGCACATGACAACAAAAATTTTTTAAATGATCATAATGTGTCATAATTTCATCTCCAGGGCTTGGATACTGGAACCCAAATGCTGCTCTCAGGGAAAGTTCCTAGAATGTGTAATGGCCACAGAATAAACATCTAAAAAGTAACAAGGACAGCTTTGTAATTCATGAGAAAACCAGTATCTTTTCTGACCATCCTTTATAAAATGTCAACTTCCCAAACTCCTATGGCTTCTCTCTTATTTCTCTTTGTAGGACTTACCACCATCTAATAAATCATGTAATTAACTTACTTATTTTGGTAAACCCTCCCCACCTCCCCCCAGAAGGAAAATTCCACAAAGATACAGAATTCCGTCCATTTTGTCCAGCTTAGCAAGTGGTTAATTGGCAATTAATTAACAGCTATCTTCACCACACAACTGGATGAGGGCTTAGTGTTAAAATCATAGTGCTAAATTAATTTGGACAAAAGGAGAAGGTAGGGAGAGAGACAGTTAAGGGAGAGGAAGGAGAGACAAATAAGTCAGTGATAGAAGAGAGTGGGTCAGGCGTACAAAAAGCTGATGGCTTTCCAGTGCTTGCCCTAGATTTTCCTCTACCGCTTCCTTGATGCATTTCTTTGAATAGCCTTAGCACTTTCATTTTTAGCCAACGGTCCTAGCAAAAGGAGCCCTGTACCCTGGAGGGAAATTCAGTGGATGCTTCTATTCATCCTCCCCTTATCAGTGGGTACCACATCACATAAAATTATGCCATTTTAGAGTCTCTAGAATCCAACGCAGTAACTCTCCTGCTAGTATGAACATGTTAATCCATCAGTTTAAAGATATTGAGAATCCATACTGCCTCAGGCTGTTCCTCCTGTCTTCTCCCCTGCCTTTTCCCTGAAACCTCCCACCGACAGGAATAGTATAACTGAGAATCCAGATGAAAATAGGCAACATCTGATCATTTTTCATCGGAGTATATTTATTTGGACTTACTTTCACTGCGCACATGTATTCACTGAACATTATTAAACTACATATTTATTGAGTCGTGTCATTTTTGCCTCTCTGAGTTTCATTTTAAATGACCCAACCACTATAACACAAATAAAACAAATACACACAATAAAACATCTGGTACCCCCAGGAAATTAAATGTTAAAATACTATGTTAATTCAACCAACAAGTGGGGACTTTAAATGTGGAGAAGTTGAGAAAAATCAAATTTATGCTTCCCACTGTCCTCATAACAGCTAGACTGCATATGTACATGTTATTAAGACATAAATATAAGGCAGCAGGCATAATCTAGAGAATTAAGTAGGCAACTTGGAAGTCAGTGCTGCCTTTGACTCAGCGTGTGACCACAATCAAATGGTGTCAACACCAAGGGTCTCAATCCTTCCATTTCCCCCACAGTTTTTTCTTTTAAAGAAGATATTTAAGCAAGTGTGGACGTTATAAACCCTTTTGTCCAACAGATTTACAGTTAAAGTATATTTTTAATTTTATGATAAAATCATTTCCTATATGATTAAATGAAATTTACACTTTAAAACAGGTATACAATGAAAAACCTGCTTCGAGAAGTAAAATAGAAGAACCAGAGATGTATGAGAGGTAACCTCTTAACACTTACTTCCAGAAATCCAGGGATTTTTTTCCAACTCTCTGCTCTCTTTGAGTTCTTTAAGGAAAAATAAGATGTCTAGAGAGGACAAGGGCTTCTAGAGAGTTTGGATCATAACTGAACAGCGTCTAATCCCTCGATAGTTTCACAGCCTCATGTCTGCTGCCCGATCATCATTGCTCTATACTTCAGACTACCTTGAGCAAGAAAGAGAATTACCATCTGTAAGAAAGGGTTTTGTCCCTTCATGTTATGGGTTTTATTGCCCCCCCATTCATATGTTGAAGGTCTAAGCCCCAGTATTTCAGAATGTGACCTAATTTAGAGTCAGTCTGTATGGAGGTAATCAAGTGAAAATGAGACCATTAGTCTGGGTCTTAATCCAGTATGACTGGTGTCCTTATAAGAAGAAGAAACCGGGACATGGCACGCACACAGGGAGAACACCGTAAGAGTATTAAAGTGGAGGTCAGGGTGATGTGTCTAAAAACCAGAGAATGCCAAGGATTACCAGCAAACCACCAGAAGAGGGGGGCGTATGGAGTGGATTCTTCTTCAGAGACCTCAGAAGGGCGCTGCTACCTTGATCTCTGACTTCTAGCCTCTAGGACAATCAATTTCTGTTGTCTAAGCCACCCAGTTTGTCGTACTTAGTCACAGCATCTCTGTTAAACTAAGAAACTTCACCTTTACTGATAGCATCCCTTGACTATTACTAAAACTCCAAACTCTCTGGCCTACACTAGATGGTCTCCATATCTGGATTTACTTAATTTTCTGTATGAGACAATTCTCATCAATATCCCCTACATTCTAGCAACCTTGACTTTCCACAGTCTATTCCATACCCTTATGAAACTCGGTGCCATTGCAGATAGGATCCTTTCCTATCTTGACCTGGCACAGTCTGACCCATCTTTCAGGATCCAAATCAAATGCCATTCGTCTGCGGAATATCCGGTCTATCAGCAACTGAGGCATCAAAAAACACAATGTTGAAAGAAAGAAGCAAGATAGGGAATAGTGCAAACAGCATTGTACGAAGTTGAAAAAATTATATAAAATAGTATGTGCTGAGTCTTCTCTTGATCCATATACATGCATTAGACACATTTTTTTAAAGACTCATTTATTTGTTTTAGAGAGAGAGAGCACGCAAGGGCAGAGGGAGAGGGAGACAGAGAATCCTCAAGCAGACTCCCCACAGAGCACAGAGCCAAATGCCAGGCTTGATCCCAGGCCCTTGAGATCATGACCTGAGTGGAAATCAAGAATCAGCCACCTCACGACTTTACCACCCAGGAGCCCCTACAGGCATTTCTTTTTTTTTAATTACAAGTATCCACACTGTGATAGTTAATTTCAAGTGTGAACTTGACTGGGTTAGGGATGCCCAGATATTTTGTTAAGCATTATTCCAGGTGTCTCTATGAGGGTGTTTCTGGATGAGTTTAACATTTGAAGTGGTAGACTAAGTAAAGCAAATTGCCCTCTCCAGTATGTGGGCTTCATCCCATCAGTTGAGGACCTGAATAGAACAAAAGTCTAAGCAAGTCTAAGCAATAGTCTTGAGCTGGGACAATGGTCATCTCCTGCCTTTGGACTTAGATGGTAATTTACACCATTAGCTCTCCTGGTTCTCAGGCCTTCAGACCTCAGGACCTCTCAGCACCAGAATCATGTGAGTCAATCTCTTATAATAAATTCCCAGATACAGATACATTGATACAAAGACATATCTCCTATCTGTTCTGTTTTTCTGGAGAACCCTCATTAATATACACACCAAACTCAAAACAGTGATTTTTCCGTAGGGGTTTGGCAGGATGGGCTCTGACTGAAGGGGATGTACATGAAGGAACTTTGACTTCATATTTTTTAGAGAAGAAAGCTATATCTATACATGACTTTTATAATTTGTACTAAAGGAGAGGATGACAAATTGTGAACAGTGGTTGATTTTGGCTCATTCAGTTAAGCATCCGACTCTTGATTTTGGCTTAGGTCATGATCTCAGGGTCCTGAGGTCCAGCCCCACGTTGGCTCTCCATGCTCAGGGGGGAGTCTGCCTGAGATGCTCTCTCTCTGCCCCTCTCCCCACTCACGCGTGCATGCACACAATCTCTCTCAAATGAAAAAAAAAAAAACTTAAAAAACCTATCCTCTCCATTTGTCTGTGAATTTTCTTTTTAATTAAAAAAGAATTAGAAAGAAAGAACAGTAAGTCCAGTCCCTGAAGCCAGAGGAGGGGGAAAAAAAAAAAAGACGTTTAGTGTTAAAAATCAAGACAACAGTCCCCAAAAGAAGTCATTTATGCTAAGCCCATATCACCAAACTGAGACTTAAGTTTAGCTTCATCTCTCCTAGAAATGGAATCCTGTATCAGTCAATCAGGAATCACCTGATCAGCACTAGTTAGGTAGGTAATATGCCTGATAAACCCTTGCCATTCCCTAAAGGGAAGCAACCTTGCAATAACCAATCTGCTTTTTTGACTAGTATACCTTCCTTGTTCCCGCTCCTTCCTGGCTATAAAAGTTTTTCATTTCGTACGGCTCCTCTGAGCTTCCTTCTATGTGCTAGATAGGATGCTACCCGATTCAAATTGATTTTTGCTCAGATAAACTCTTAAAATGTTCAATATGCTGCTGCTTATCTTTTCACTTTTCGATTCCAGCTGGAGACCAACAAATAACTTTGGGGATTTGATCAGCTGAAGACCCCCTTTCCCCTGTGTCCCCACGGATCTCCATTGAGTATTCCCAAGACTCTGCGTGGCAGGATAAATGAAACCTATTTCATCCCTAGAAAGACTGTAGTGACTCCCTGAATTCCTGTATCTCTTACAGTTCATTAGCAAAATTGAAAAGAAACTCCGTGCCCTCTTAACCCTGATTTTTATGAAGGCTTTACTTTTACCGTCCTGCTGGCATTGTGGTGCTGCTATGAGAGAAGCCATCAACTGGAAAAGAGGAGATCCGGGTTCTCCTCATGGCTATGCCACTATCTCTACAGGCGACCCCGTAATTCTCTCCCAGATGAAACCACCAATGATCATAGAAACTAAGAAGCTTAGAGTATCTCGTAAGCTTATATAAACACGAGCAATTTACCTTTCAATTCATCAGGAATTCACCTGTTCTTTTAGTTTTCACGAATGATCAGAAGAATACTTACTAGCATGAGGTAGACCTCTGTACGCACATAGTGTTTTATGACCGTGTGGATATATGGCAACAAGGAAGCATGGGTATTGGCCAAGACACACACACACACAAAAGGAACATATACATCCTGAGAAGCAAGTTTACGTGAAAAAAAAAATCAGTAATACAATTCCTTTACCCATATCCTCATTGTTATTTTTTATTTTTTTAAAGATTTTGTTTACTTATTTGAGAGAGAGAGAGAGAGGGACCAAGGATAAGAGAGTGAGAGGGAGAAGCAGACCTCCCACTGAGCAGAGAGCCTGACGTGGGGCCTGATCCCAGGACCTTGAGATCATGACCTGAGCCAAAGGCAGATGCTTAACTGACTGAGCCACCCAGGTGCCCCTATATATTCTCATTTTTAAAGTCAATATACAAAAAGGACCTGCTATTCCAAGATGCCAAACTGTTTTATTTGTCTCTTCAATGGTAAGATTTTAGGAATCCCTCTATCTTGAACAAACACACATAGGCTGTGAAAACCTAAAACAGTATCTTGTTCTTGATTTTTCCTCTTCCCATCCGCTTGTATTCAAAGATGGCACAATCTTGTTTGTGACACATCACTTTGTTACCATGGAAATGCTTGTAATGATGTGGCAAAATATCTTTCAAATAATATTTCCTATGGGCTCCGAACTGCAAGTAGAAGGCTTTGTTAATATAAAAGGTAGAATAATTGTCAATTCATTGTTTGCCTAACCTTCTTACCTTTAAAGGATAACTGCATTTGGGCACCTTTCCTTTCTAAAATGTGTAAATTCTCAACAAAAGAATTCAGTGTTTGGAAGCTGGGAGTTTAATTTGTCATTCAAACCAGAATCTATTCAGTAGAAACAAAACCAAATGCAAATGCACATCCTTAGCTGAATACACCAAGAATATGCTTCCTCATGTATCATAAAATATAAAGAGAAACTCTTAAAATTTACCTAAATTATCAGGTAGTCCTCTCCCTTTTCTCAAAATGTGTACCATACAAATTTTTGCCTTTAAGGGAGTAATTTCAGGTTGTTCACCTCAGAATTATTGCTGCCAATTGCTATTATGGTAAAACCAATTTTCCCTGCAAGAATTCACAAAACCCAGAGACTCGGGGCTTTTGTTTTGTGTTTTATATTTTTTTCTTGCACAGGAAAAAAAAATGTATAGAGACAGAGAAATAAAACACAAGAGTATTACAAACCCTTTGATTACTCTAATTACACCTTTAAAAGGAAAATAAAACCCCTTTCTTGGTACCAGAGGTATGAATAATTAACAGGAAAGGAAGGAAGACAGAAAAGCTATAAACCATTGTCAACCGATCTGCAGAGCCTCCAGAGAAGTGTGTGGTGCCCTAAAAACATTATCCGTTCTTACAATTTTTGCCCTACCCCTGAAATCAAACCTCCTCCTCTCCCTTTTGCCCCCAGTCTTATAACTCCTTGTGGACTCGCTTTCAAATGTATTAATATGATTCTGGGGGGCCTGAGTCAGTAAGGAAGAAATTCCTGGAAACTTTGTCATTGTGCTGTATTTGGGGAAAAAAAAAAGTGAATTGTGAGTGTTCAGGGTCTTAAGGGCAGTCACAGAGAAAACTGGAGCTTTGTAAATGTTTTAATTACAATTCCCCTCACTGAATTGAACCCACTGAGCACAATGAAAGAAAGAAAGGATGTAGGTGCGGAGGGAGGAACGAGCATGGAAAAGGAATTGGCAGGAGATTTCAGCCTGGCCCCTGCAGGAACCAGCTGCTTGCTGCTCCAAGCAATGAAAATCTTTCCATGTAATTAATTCTAGCAATCAAAAGCTTGCCTTGTTTTTCCAGGTAATGGGGAAGCACTGCTCCTGACCACGGGATCCCTCGAAGATACCAAGTAGCCAGTGGCTGAATTGAGCAATTTAAAAATTACGGGCATTTTGCTAAATAAATGAGCATGTTTCAGCAGTGACAAACAGGATTTCCAAACAGCTCTCTACTTATTTATTTGCTTGTGTTCCTAACCTCAGGACAGAGAATGCTCAGCGAGTGGAGCTGGGGTCTCTGGGTGAGGTGTGATAGATTAGCTTGAGTAGACTGAAACAACAGCCATTACTCTTTCTGCCCACTCTGGCACCAGGCATGGGGGATGGGGCTGGCATGGGGAGGGGCACTGCTCATCCTTCTCTGAAGGTGACAGGGTGAGTTGAGACAAGGACACACCAAAAACTCATGTATAACCCAGTTTGGTTAGCAAAGAGAAACAGAGGTAATTCTTGACACAGATCTCGCTCGTCATGGGCAGATGTCCTCCGGAAAGCAGGCTGGGCCAGTGTCTGCAATGGCAGATCATTCTTCAGAAGATATCATCACTGCACGGCTTGAATAAAACCAAACTCCTGAGCACGGTTCCCCACTGTGAGTTTCACCTTGAGCCTTACACCCCTGGGCTCCAGCCACGCTGGATTCCTTCATCCTACATGCTTATCAAACCCCTCCCTCGTGCGACCCAGGCCCTATTTCACTCTGTGCATCCTTCAGCTCTCTGTTCACAGTCACTTCCTCCAACGAACTCTTCCAGACCTTCTGAATTCCATCAAAACTCGCAATCCAACCAAGCAGCACCAAGTTTGGCCATTATGTGGCCACCATCACTGCTACAAATGTACTTTTCATTTGTGAGAGTATTTGATTAATGTATGTCTTTCCCTCTGGAATATACACTCTCTGTGAACAAAAACAGCATTTCTCTTTACACACAGCTATGTCCCGAATACTGCGCACATGGGAGGAGTTTAATAAGTTCTTATGAATGAATAAATAAATTAGGGAGCTCCCCCAGGTTGCAAGCCATTTCTAATTTTTTCGTTTCTGAAAGAAGGAGAGTCAGCTGTACATGTAGGCCACTGAGATTTTTTTTTATTTTCCATCATGAATTATGATGACCCTATGGTAGACATGGGTACAGACCGGCCACCAAGACCAGAGCATGTGACAGCATCTCTTGGGATCACTGATGCACAGTGAGCACCAACTCGATCCCTGGGCCTTTGAGAGGGGACAGCTGTGGTCTCTGCCCATAGTCTAGCCAAGGAGTTACAGCAGTAGCTATAATAAAACACATTTCCAGAGACATGAGAAAGATTTTGGAGGAAAAGTAGAGATGGGAGAGGGTGGGAAGGGGAGGAAATTTCATTCTGTTACAAACCTAAGAGACAGATTCCATTATCCTACTATTATAGAAGCCTGAGGTGATAAAGAAATCAAGCAACTTACCCTCATGAAATTAATATGATATTGAGCTAGAACTCAAGACTGGGTTTTTCAAATTCCCCAAAGCAAGTTCTTCGCCTCATATGACCTAGGCTCCTTTTGGTGGTAAGAGTTCCCTAACACTTGACACTGTAAAGAACACACACCAAGTGAGAGAAGTCACTTTACCATTCACAAATCATTGGACTAGAGATTGAAATAGGACATTGGCATCTCGCCTTGTGGCTAATTTCCACATACAATCAATGAGCACGTACCCCAGGACAGGGACTGCACTGAGCTGGAGACGGCAACATAGAAAACACAGTAAGAAGATCTCAGGTAGAGACAATTCATTAAATAGAGAAGCTTAAAGGCAATGAAATCAAAGTTCCTCCAGATAGTTCATGCCGTTGAATTTCTTATTTCTAATTCAAGGCTCTCTGACTTCTCCTTTTGAGATCCCACTGAAGACTGTCTCCTCCAAGAGCGCTTGTATGGGACTCTGACGTACCTCAGAAGAACACCAAGAAACACTAACGCCCGGGCAAGGATTCAAACACTCTGGTTCCACAGAGTCCGGAGCATATTTCAAATCTGCTGCTTAGTGCATTTCACTGTCTCAACAGCAAGGTAGCTGGTCCCCAAGGTGAAACCTGCAGATTCACCGAAGAAATAACCCCTGTTGAACTCTGGTTTTCCCAAACCCTGCATGCCAAGGCCAGAGGCAAGAAATGTAGGTTTCCTGGTACTTTCACAGAAACTGGGAAGTACACAAAAGTGCTGTCCAACTCAAGAGATGGGATTCAGAATGGGAAAGCACCTGCCACGAATCTCTCCTTCTGCTAATCTCAAAAACACCAGGTTAATTGTCCCATTCTTTTGACCCCCCCCCCCCCCGCCATAAGACCTACTATCCAGTAGAAGTCACAAGAACTGATAAGGATGGAACAAAAGGATAGCTGCCTTGTGACTATGGGGTGAAGGTCATTGTAGCTGCAATGAAATGAAAACAAATTAGAGACCCACTGGGAAGCAAACAAGTATCTACCTAGAGGTTTTGATTTGAATAGGCCTAAGGACAGTCTTCTTATACAAAGCAATGCCCTCATCAGGTTGATGCACTAGGGATAAGATGAAGGAATGGAATATATATATATATATATATATATATATATATATATAATTTAAATAGCATAAGTATTTATGTTTATATGTAAATATATAAACGTATTTTATATATTTACATTTATATATATACACACAGATATATAATAACAATTATGAAATTAGGATAATAGCATAGGAACTGGCTATGGTCGCTTACATCTAGAATTAAGGAATCTTGGAATTGAAAGAAACTTGGAGGTCATTTAGGGCAAGAATCTGTCATTCCAGTATCCAAGAAAAATAGTTATCACAGGGACTTTCTCAGCAAATCTGTCATCTCCTGACTCTTTTCACTTCCCTCCTAAGCCTGAGCTCTGTCGGCCATTTATTCACCTGCCTCCTTCTCTGTTGCTTAATGTTTTCATCCCTTTGACCTTCTGCTGAGTCTGGCTGGTCATTCTCCAATGTTGGAAAAAGCCAAACCCTCCTTTCTCTCCTTCCTGTCCCTGGGCTCCCTAATACTGGTGCAGAAATGCTCACAGCTGTGCTGATCATTACTACTTAATGGTTTCGAACCTCAGTTTGAACCTCAGCAATCCTTTCATTTGCCCCTGTTAAATTCCCTATAGCAGCTGTTCCAAACTTGTTTCTATTTTTTTTCCACCCCACACATCTCTACTAGCCCCTTCCTTTATCTATTTCAGAGAAAATGTGGAGTCATCAGGCATAAGCTCCCTCAATTTTCCTCTCTACTACCTCCAAAGATTCATATTTTTACCTGTCTGAAAGGAGGAAAATTCTCAATTGCTCTAATTCTGAACTCTCCATTTTATGCCTCATTCCATATCTTGCCTCATCAATTATCACTCTCCTCATCTCAATATATTGTCAATTCTATCCCATTAAAAAAAAAAAAGTAAAATCTTTCTTTAACCTTGAGTCATCCTTGGAACATAACTACCTCCCTCTTTCTCTTTACTGCCAAACTCGCCAAAAGAGCTGTCAGCCATCACTCCATTCATCGACTTCTGATCATTGCCCACGGCACAGCAACTTGGCATCCTGACAGCTTTCTCCTTAGGCTGCCCTCTCAAAGGTCACCAGAAGCCTCCACATGTTAAGCCCAATGGCTTCACCATTTTTCATCTACATAATATATCAAACTGATCTTTTTTTCTTGAAGCTCTCTCCTTCTTGCTTTTGGTGATACTACTCGTGGCTCCTTCGAAAGCCTACCTCTTTCAAGAGTCTTCCTCACTCATCTCTGTGTTGTTACTCAGAATTCCAACTCTGGTCCCTGTTCTCTACAGTGGATCTTAAACTATTTTGTTTTCAGTACCATTTTGGATGCTAGGATATGAAGTGACACATTTGTAGGGGTTTAACACCAGTGACTGTAACACAAGCACTATGACAGGAAAGCAATGTGTTCTAATGTCTGAAAGCATATCCATAGTCATCACATTTTATGCACTTAATTACCCTGTAACAACCAAACTTCACTGGACTCCAAATCAGCATCATGTCTTTATCTCTGTCTCTTGTACCTTGCTTGATAATGTTTCACATGATCTTCTCAGACATCATTATGGCAGCATGAGTCCTCAGATGTAGAAAAAGGAAAGGTTGTATACCAAATAAGATTTGGTTATCCACTTGAGAAGAATTATCAGTGTACACAGATCAGTGTTCTAGTCACTTGGGAAAATTTCATTTATATTTAAACCTTTCGCAATCACCTTGTAATAACATAAGAGGCAATCTGACAATTTTTGGATCGTAGTTAGACCAAAGCTAAATTGTATGGAGAAAAAAAAAAAAAGAAAACATTGACTAGAACATAACATAAATATCCAACTTTTTGTTTTCATTTAGAAAGTATAGAGCTCTAGACACACAGGGCTAATATTCCTACGTAACAATCTATCAGAGCTAAGCAGTGTCCTTTGGAAATATCACTAGCTTTCCAAATTTCTATAGTCCCCACTACTCCTTATTGTTTTATGCCTTGTCCACTTCATTGATTTTATTACATACTTACCTTCTGTGGACATATTGAAAGTTCCCCATTATATATTTTCTAGCCCTTTTTTCTAAGTTCTAGATTCATATTTCCAAATGTTCCTTGGACGACAACACACAGATGTCTTCCAGATGCCAAACAAATTTTCTTTCCAACTGACTCCTCAGCTACTTTCCACCATCTCGATTAATAACTCCCTTTGACCCTAGGCAGAATTAATTACCACAGCCCTTTGTTCATATCAATGATATGTATTTCACTGATTTTAATTGCTGTTAATTATCTTCAGGATCTCACTCCCCAGTGTTTTGTGCATTGTTACCCAGTCTACAGTACATACAAAGCATTTAAAAATATATTCTGATTTAAAATAAAATGTTTGGACACATTCAGTGGTAGATGGTGAATTTAGACTTTCAATTTTTGGACCACCCTATTGTAATAAGGTTAAAATGTATTTCCCAATGTTTTATTCCCATTAGTCCTTCTAAGCCCTCTGTACAAAAGCAGAATAAATTATCTCCCTTCTCCACACGACAGACCTCCAAATATATTTTAACCCTATCCCCATGTACCCCTGTTTCCAGGTGTCTATCTGATTAGAAGCTTTGGTATTTGTGCCCTTTTATCTATTCCCACTGTCATGATATTAAGACCACCATCATTTCTCACCCAGATTACTACGAAAGCCTCCCAACTCCCCCCACCCCAAATCCATGCTTATTCTCCACAATGGGATTAAATGAAAACATATCATACCCCTGATTTAAATACTTCACTTCCCTAGAGCCTTTAAGATAAGGTACAAACTCTTTAACATTTCAAGACCCTACATGATCTGTTCCCTGATCACCTTTCCAGCTTTGCATCTTAGTACTCTCTGACTTGTACACTATGCTCCAGTCATCCTAAGTGGCCTGCAAGTCCCTAAATTTGCCTGCTCTGCCTCTGAGTTCTTACGCACGTTGTTCATTCAGCCCGGGATGCATCCAATGCCGGCCTACCTTTCCCTACCTCAAATCTACCTTCTCAGGACCCAGTTACCATTTCTCAGGCTGGCTATGTCTGCCCTTCCATGTATTCCCACAGCATCCCTTACTTTGTCCTCTTGAGGTGAGAATGTTAATGCATATATACTGCTCTATCTCCCCCTGTTGAGAGGTGCCAGTTTGCAGGTCTGTCATAGCATATGTGAGAAATGTGTAACGATTTAATTAAACCATTTTGGATATTTTCCTCTGACCTTTCTTCTTTCGCCAATGTCTCCCTTAAAATGCGTTATTCAGCTCTTAACACATCTCCTACGTCGTTAGGCCTCTGCAGGATACAAGGAGGAAATTGTATTACTTGCTCTAATCACCACCCAGCCAAGATGGCTTTAGCTTCAATTTCTTCATCTGTACAGTAGAAGTAATACTACCTTCCTTTAAAGCTGCTCTGAGAATGAAGATGATATATATAACAACTGGCCCAATCCTGGCAAACAGTAGGTACTCAATGAACAGCACCTATTATTATAATGGAGCATAGCATTACCATGATCTATATTGCTTGGAATCCTATAAAAAGTAGTCTTCTTATGAATAGCAGAGAAGGTGAAAGGACCAGAAAGTTCCAGAACTTTCTATTTCAGAAAGTTCACAGGGGCACTAATGCCTATGCTGCCTCTACGTGTCCTGAAGGAATAGAAAGAGAGGGGGCCCAGAGAAGTCACAGCAGTAAGCAGAGGGTTGTGGAATCCCGCATACTAACGGCACATTTGGGATGGTGGTTAGAGACATCTGCAGCTCGCAAGCCACCTCTGTATTTACATGCGCCGTCCACTTCAGCTGAACCCTGTAGCTCACAAAAGGTAATCAAAATAACACCTGCTCACATTTCCAGCAAAAACTGTGCCTTGTCCTCTACTCCAACAGCCACCAGCAGATAGAAGACTCCCTCCAAAACAGTATATTATTATTGTTTTTGTCCCAACCCAAATTGTTGCTATCAGACATCTATGATAAGACAATTGAGGAGCTAAGAGACTACTAATAATAAAAAAAAAAATCACGGGGAGCCACAAAGAAAATTTGTATGTGGCATTAGCCTGACTTCCGAGTGTTCAGAGTACATTTCCCGTGTTACAGGGGAACCCTCAGTTTGTCTCTCCTATTCCGATTTACTCAGTGACTCCCCTCAACTCCCAGCGTTTCCAGCAGCATATTCTGACCAGGACCCCCTGCACAGAGTGTGAATCCCCAAATGGGACAAACTTGTGTGAAAAGGTTTTGCTTACATCAAAAATCCTCTTTTAGGGGATGGAAGCAGCAAGTGCAACGCAGTGGGACATGGCTCTCAAGGAAGCTCTGTAGTCTTACCACACACAGAGTCTTCTGGTCCCTCCAAGGCCACACCCTCCTTCGCCTCCTGCCTGGACACTGCACGAGCCACCAACTCTTGCTCCCTGCCGCAAGGCTGATCTATTTTTTTTTTTTTTAATCTCAAGTGAATTAGGTAACTTCTTTTGTTGGAAATACTTCAATATCTTTACATTGCAAACATGGCAGAAAGACAGTGCGGTTCAGCCCCTGCCACCACACTATTCCAACCTGGCAAGTAGCTCGACTTCCATCATGAGCTTTCAGCCCCCTGGCCTTTGTGTTCGGCTTGTCCAAGCCTCCGTGTCTCCCTCCCACTCTCTTCTTAGGACTATCACACCTGCTAGTTCCTCTGCTGGGAACACCGTTAGGTACTATATTAGCTGTGTCTGGTGAGTAGACTTACCAAGGTCAGCATTTCCTAATGTGCATAATCGTCAAATCACTATGTTGCACACCTAAAACTAACACAACATTATAGGCCAACTATACTTGAATTAAAAACAAAAATTTAAAAAAAAAACCCTGCAGCTCATATATATTAAGTACGAGGTACATGTCAGCTCTTACTCTCAGTGAGCTTAGCTGCTTCAATTTCTTAGCCACAACTAGAGGTAATCCTCATGAGAGAGCATTCTTTTCTGTTTCCTTCATGCAGAGATCTCCAGTGCCAGCACAGGAACTGGCCCAAAGTGATAACATGACCAGTTTTGAATGCATGGATACATTCAATTAAAAAGTTGATGAGTGAAACATGAAAGAAAAGAAATAGAATCTTAGTGTTTCCTGAAAAAATAAGGCCCCTCGCCCCTCTCTTTCATTACCTGGTACTGAAAGGCCAGCTGCTTCTGCACATCCCAGTTATGTACACACAGTCATACACACTCAAAAAAATGAGATTGGGTGTGTGGGATCCCATACAAGCAGAAAGCCCAGAAAACACCAAAGATGAAGGCTCTAAACAGGCAACCTCTGATCCGTAATGGGCAGGCAAGGTGAACCATATCTTGTCTAGTGAATTTTTGGATCTTGATTGGAGGAATGGCACTTACATGGGATAATTACTGAGAAGATGACAGCCTGTGCGATAAGATTGTGGAAGAGTCCTATTTGTATCTTAACGCTAAGAAAGCCCTGTGCTGTCTAGCAGTAAGAAAGCTCCCTCCGAGGAGAAACGGAGTTCATCTCTAACACCAAGGATACAGAGGTTATCTGAGTTTTCTGTCTCAGCCCATAGGACATGGATTTGGGCAGAATGTTGCCCATCACTCTTCACAAGGCAAAAGCAGTCCCAGGTAACTATGGGAAGGTATGAGGTTTGTAAATGAGAATCTATGAGTCTCGAGTCTTCTGGAAAGCTGGTACTCTAAAAAAAAAAAACAACAAAAACAACAACAACAAAAAGCAACCTTCATTCTCTGTAGCAATGTGAATTATGAGCTTCCTAACCCAACACCAATGTGAGCTTTATCCTAGAAATCATTTCCTCCCCCTACTGAGGGTCTGGATTCCCTAGAAACACGTCCCATGATTTTCAAGTTCCAGTCAATGTACAGAATGTGCTTTGGAGGCGCCTCAGAGCCACCGCGAGGACTGGCTTTCAGCACTTCCACAGCCAGGACATATACATGGTAGTTACTTCGATGTCTGTTTAAGCCAGCTTTCTGTAAATTCACAAAGTATATTCCTCAAAAACGAAATCCCCATGCTCTCTTTTGAAGCATTAAACATAAAATAACTTAAAAATTGACTAAACACAAACCAAAAACCAAAACAATTTAAGAAAAAAAAATAGATATATTTTTTACTTCAATCACAAGATACTGATGTGAATGCTGACGCGGCTGGCTTGGTGCAAACTTTTTTATCCTAGCTAGGGGATACGGAAGAGCAAGTCCTACGTCAAGTTCAAAATCAACCCTCTAATACTGCTTTGTGTTTAGAACAAGCATCCCTCTCCCCTCTTCCAGATGTTGACAACCGCCTGGGGAGGACATTGCCATCACTCCCAACCCTGTCCCTTCTTGGAGATTTACTGATTTAAACCAAGAAATGTGCCAGTCACACTGACCAGGAAGACCTCGGAGAAAAGCCAGTACTTTCTAAAACTGGTTTGATGCCATGAAAATGAAGGCAACCTATATCAAATCAGAGAGACTTTTCAGCTCAGAAATAGCGAAGCATAACTGTTTCCCTGGTGAAATTTGTTTAGTGCAGACTCTGTTTAGTATCTCATCACTTAAAGCTGATTGAATAAGTGCCATTTTATTACAATGGTTCTGTGGTCCTTCAGGGGAAGCAGCCCCAGGAGCCAGACTCTTCAGGCTCACGCTCTTCCCAACTGTGTGGCCATGGGCGTGCTCCTTTAACATTGTACGTGTCTGTTTCTTCATGGGTAACAAGGGTATGATAACAGCACTTTCTTGTTGAGCTGTGAAAATTCAAATGAAATAAACCACTTTGAACAGCAACAACTGCTCATTAAATATCAGCTGTTACTGTACATATTCATTTGTCATTCATAGGTTTGCTTCATTGTGATTTTATTTCTTTTTCCGAAAGTAACACATGTTCTCGATCTCCTGCCCTACAGAGCGGAAGCAGGTCAGAGCAGGGTGGCGGCTAGAACCAGCATTCCGCATTCCCGTCCGGCTCCCCGTTTGAATGCTGCACTGAGAGCAGGTTTTTTTAACCTCCCCAGGCTTCCGCTTCTACAACTGTAAAGTGGGGGGTCATCCATAGTACCACCAACAGTATAGAACTGTAGTAGGGTATTGTGGGAATTAAATGAATTAACCATGCAGAGCTTTCAGGAGAGTACCCAGCATGGAGCGCTTACCCTACAACTGTCAGTTACTGTTAGACTCACTACACTGAGAGACAATGTAATTGATTTAATACCCCATGCCCGAATGAAACACCAGAGAGTCCAGGAAGTAGGAAATCTCTCATGGGACTTGGAACACATGAGGTCTGCAGTGGCGATGGCTTAGGGCTGGGAGTCAGCAGATCTAGGAGAGAACAAGTTATGTGACCTTGGGTATGGGACTCCAATGATCAATTAAGTCAATAATAAAGTGATTCCGCTACAACCCAGCCCTGAAATTCTATGAATGGATGCATGGATATTCTTCTGCAGATTTCTGCATGTGTGTTGTGTATATAAATACCACTTGTCTTGTAATATATTGCCTCTTAGACCCTTGTCCAGTCCAGGTCTGTTTCTTCTCTTTCCTTGTCATTAGTCGTGGTAGATCCATGTGCCAAGTGCAGCATGGCACGTTCTCTACGTGTGGACTGGGGTTTTGCTTTCATTTCAGTCACTGTGCTGCCATCAATCTGGCAGACGAATGGGGATGCATCAATTCTTGATTCAAGTGTTTGTACCGACATTGATTTGATGTGTGACTACAAGAAGATTAGTTTAATTGGTGCCGTCACCTCTCTTTTTCACAGGACATTACCATTTATGATAATGTTAATGAATTAGAGTTTATAATGTGCTTGGAAAAATCTGAATGAAGAGTCTAACTCAAGTGGAAAGGGCTATCAATTCAATTCTACAGGAGAGAAGCCAGGACACGACAGGGACAGGAAAGGCAAAGAGCAGAAGCCTGGAAATAAAGGGCACTTGTAAAAGATTCCCCCTGGAGAGTCTTCACAATAGAATAATTTATCTGGAGGGCAAGGTACAGGCTTTAGAGAGATATACATAATTAATTAAGGGGCTTTTTATTTTAATATTATGATATTCCTGTTTCTCTGTTCTCCCAATGATGGTCAACTACAGAGCAGAAATTCCAATGGAGGAAAAGAGTATAACAAGTAATTTGAACTCAGAGAGACCCTCCTAGAATCAAGAATAATTCATATATATGGTACAATTCCATAGAGTAAAACACATGAGTTTAAGTATACAAGTGGATGCATTTTAACAAATCAATATGCCCATGAAACCAACACTCCCATGAGGACACAGAACAATTCGACCACCCCGGAACGCTCTTTCGTGTCCCTTCTTGTCAATACCCACCCCTCATACACAATCAGTGTTCTGATTCATAACAGAGATTAGTTTCTCCTGTTATTGAACTTCATATAAATGGATTATATAAGATGTACTCTTTTGTGTCTTTTTTCTCCAATATGCGATACTGGTGTTGAGAGACATATACATGAGGCTGCATTTATCCATAGTTCATTTTTATCAGTAGTAGTATGCCATCATATGAATATGCTATTTTTATTTTTCTACTCTCTTGTTGATAGGAACCTGTTCTATTTCCAGTTTGAGACTACCGTAAAGCTACTATGAATGTTTTTACATAAATATCTGTTGTGAATATCTGCCTTCATTGCTCTTGGGTAAATACCTGGATCCTACTTCAGATTTATGTTTAGCTATATTAGAAATTGCCAAACAATTTTCTAACATAGTTGTACCATTTTACATTCCCATACGCAATACATGAAAATTCCAGTAGTTCCAAAAAATAAATAAAAACATAAAAATAAAATAAAAATAAAGAAAATTCCAGTAGTTCCAGTGTTCACCAAAATTTGGTGCTATCAATCTTTTTAATTTTAACAATTTTTGGAGGTACGAAATGATATCTCGTTGTGATTTTGATATATATTTCCCTGATTACTAAAGATGCGGGGCAACTTTTCACAGGCCTATTGGCCATTTGCATATATTTGTGGAATGTCTATTCAATTCTTCTGCCAATTTTTTATTAAGTGTCCTTTTATTACTGATTTGTAGGCGGTCTCTATATATTCTGAATATAGGCCCTTCTTAGATATATCCCTTGAAACTATTTTCTCTCCATCTATGAGTCACCTTTTACCTTTCCTACGGGTACCTTTTGAAGAGCAGAAAATCGTAATTTTGACCAAGTCCAATCTACTGATATTTTCTATTATGCTTAGTATGTTTGTATTTTCTCCAAGAAATCATTGCCTACCTCAAGAATGCAAAAATATTTTCCTATATTTTCTTCTAGAGGCTTTATAACTTTAGCTATTGCATTTAGGTTTATGATCCGTCCCAAATTAATTTTTGTAAGACTATAACTCAAAACCTTTAATCCTGCCAGGTCTGAACTACTACAAAGTAGTCTAGGAGAATGACTTCTCAGATACCGTACCAGAACTAAAGTAGACTGCGGGTGTGTGTGTGTGTGTGTGTGTGTGTGTGGCTTTGTTTTGTTTTTGTTTTTTGTTTTGGCAGAGGTGAGGGAGGAAGGGGAGAAGAAGTTGCTTCCTTGCTACTCTCCACCTCTCTTGTTCAAATAAAATTCATGTCATAATAATATTGGGAACACTCCTTATGTCAGGGACTCTTCTTAGTGTTTTACATGTAGTAACTCATGTAATCTCCAAAAACCCAGAAAACTAAGGCCTAGCAATCGAAGTAAACGTCTCAATGGACATAACACAAAGATGTAAGTAGGCTAGGGTTCAGACCCAGAAGAGGCTGACTGCAGAGTCCACAGAAGTAGTCACTATCATGCATTGATCAATTCTGTCAAAGTTAATATTGGCAAACTGCTTCAAGATAGAACGGCATAAAAATTTATGGAGTGGCTATTATATCAGATATTATGCTAGGCCTTTCTATTTTATCTCACAGAAACTTCAAAAATACTGTTTTCAAGTTTTTAGGGAGGAGGACATTTAGGCCCAGAGATTGAAGAGCTAGAGCCAGGTCATACAACCAGCAGTGGACAGTTGAGCCCAAGTTGTCTTGATTCAAATCCCGTGCCGCTTCTGCCACAAAGCCCTGCGTCTCCATAGATGTCAGTCACATAGCTTTGGAAGAAACATGTGAGGAGTAGTCGGAGAGGAACCAAGGCCAAGTCAGGTCTATAGCACGTGTCGTCTCTGCAAACAGATCAAGGGGATGTTTCCTGTCTGGGACATGTGCTAAGGTCCGATCCTTGATCCACAAGCACACTCACTCTTACTAAGGTCAGCTTATGGGTCTTGCTCATAGAAGGAACTTACCCCTTTCAAACAGCACGCACACATGCGAATCATCGGACTCTCCCTGCCCCTCGCTGTTTCCACACGGCATCCTCTCACAAGGACCATGACACACCCCAGTTGCGGATCTCAAACTCAAGACCACAGCTACTGCTGTCAGATCTAGAAAGCAGGGTTTCCAGAAATGCCCAAAGGTGCTACATAGGTTTTGTGTTGCCGTGTTGCCTAAACCTGGATGAACACGTACAGGCAGATTTCAACATATGCCCCCAGGGCCCTGTTGTACTTGGAGCTAAACGACAAAAGATCTAGCTGTTCTCTGCAGTGCTGGCTTGAGACGCCATAATTACAACAGTGGTCAGAGAAGAACCTGGAAGGCCATGTGTCAGGAGAACTTTTTTTTTTTTTTAAATCATATTAGGGGAAGAAGACTAAACTCCCTAATAACGATATGGCTCCAGTTCTCAGAGTTCTGGGACACAGAGGAAGTCAGTTTTGCCCAAAACCAACTGGCGAGATGACAATTGTTCTGTACAACTGGCAAGTGCTACTTGAAGACATAATTCCGGGGTGGGGAGTGGAAGGGGGAGGGAAAGAAAGCTCTGAAATGCTCTAGGATCTCCCTGCTCAAAATGTGGTTGAAGGACTAGCTGGTGGAATCAGCATCCCCTGGGAGTTTGCCAAAGAATGCAGATTCCCAGGCCCCGTCCAGACGAACTGACTCAGAAACTAAACGACGGCATCCTGGTGATTCCCATGTGCTCTCAAGTTTGAGATGCACCAGCCAAGGACATATACCATGAGGCAACTAGAGGAGGAAGGTGACGTCTATAAAAGGTGTGTTCTTCCTTCCCGGGTGTCTCCGGTAGCTGTGTCCTTCCAGAGACATCATTTCCTTTGTGATTCTCTGAGCTGGAGGGGCCTCGACCATTTCACGGGGATCACGACAAAGGCCTGCTCCCTGGGGATCTGTGAGCTGGCGAGCTCTTCTTAGTCGTGAGATCACTTTGATTTGTCAGGCCACCACACACAGCGCAACCGTGGGGACCCTTTGCTCTGGGTGGTCTAGGGGAAGCCCTGCCTCAGGGCTTGGAGTCACCTGCAGTCCCTGCAGCACCCCCTTGCTAGTCATTTTTGTAGGGCATGATTCATGGGGCAAGTGGGGAGGCAGGCTTACTCTTTATGGTCCCATCAAGCTGTCGTACCTCCAGCAAACAGGAAGGTGCAGTGCCTGGGATTAGGGTTGGCCTTCTCTGTTTATGACCTGTTTTCTGCCATAAATTTGGAGCGGGAGGGCAGGGTGATTGCCGGTTGTTGAGGAACTGAATGGGAAGCAGAAGGAGGTGAAGGAGGAGGGATGTGGGCAATGCCATGAAAAGCAAATGTGGAGCCGGTGTTCCCTCAAGGTCACTTTGCTTCTGCAGCAAAAAACAAAACCACACAAAAATGGATTTTCTCATTTTCTATACGTCTGTGCCAGTATGGACACAGATTTGATAAAGTTCTGGCCAAAAGAAAGCTGTTTTTTTTTTGTTTTTTAAGATGCCATGGTGTTTACGAGAAGCCTAAGCAATGAAGCATAAAATCAAAAGCCACTGGAGGAGTTTTCTCATTGGTGCACAGCTGCAAATCAAGGAAATGATTTGTGCTTCATCTGATGGTGGTTCCAGAAGGAAAGAATGGGAGGAAACAGGAACAGTGAGAGGAGAAGCAGAAAAAGCTAAGGGGCTAATCTGAATGCCCTGGATTTGTCCCAAGAGACTGTATGAAACCAGAGAGCCAATCACACTGTGTGCGTCTGTGTCTCTGTGTGCATGTGTGTTTGCACTTGTGAGTCTATTTTCCGAGATACAAAACGTGGAAGTATATGGTAAAAAAAAAAAAAATAAACATTGGCTTAATAGTAACAAGCCAACTAATTTTTCAAAACTATGATCAGCAATAGTGATAATTGGAACAAACATTTATTGAGCATTCTGCACGGGCAGGGCAGCATGCTGTCTGCTGGCACTACTTTACCTCATTTCATCTTTGCCACAACAGGGCGAAAGGGTAGAACCGTTACTCCGCTCATCTCACAGACGAAGGGAGACTGAGATCCTGTAAAGTTACTTGGCCAAGGTCATGTGGCCGGTCTGTAGCAAATGCTTAACTCATATTCAGGAGAGGGGACACTGGCTCAAAAATATGTGCATAAACCACGGCCTTTGTCAACTTCCTGTTTCATTTTTGGGGATAATAAGCCACTAACAGGTCAAAATGCAATGTTTTCTCAGGAAGAATCAGAGCTTTATGTTGGAAGTCTGTCCTAGAAGAAGGCCTAGATTTGCTGAGCACAACTAGAAGGAAAACAATACAACACAACACAACGCAAAACATACACACACACACACACACACACACGAACTGTGGTCTTATTTCAAGGGGCACAAAATCTAAGGCAGTGATTTTCAGCCAAGGAACAATCTGTGCCCTCCCCCACTTCCAGGGATGTTTGTTGATGCCGACAGACATCCTTCGCGGTCATGGCTGGGAGAGGGTGGGTCCAGGGCGTAGCACCCGGGATGCATCCAAGCATCTCACAATGCGCAGGACGGCCGCACAACGAAGACTTACCCAGTCCAAAATGTCAATAGCGCTGAGGCTGAGAAACCTTGTAGCCGCGCTACATTCAGAAAAGATCCTTTACCTGGTCGCTTTCAATTTATTTCAGTGAAAATGAAGGTCTCCCCACCACAGACTGCTGTGCGATCCAAGACAAAGACCTTTTTTTTTTTTTTTTCACGGCCACTTTATAGAAGTGCAATCTGGCCGGTAAGGCAGGCAGTTCACACTTACAAAGAAGCCCAACAAGCACTGCTTGCCCCTGAGGAACACGGCTGCCATCGCCTGCTGCAGCCCCACGTGGCATCAGCTGGCCCACGCCCGGCATAGCAGGGGTGGTTCCAGACCACAGGTCCCCAGACGCTACAAGCCAAATGAACCTCACCAAGTCTGCTGCCCCATCTCTACGACCTAGTGGTCCTCAGCAATACAAGATCTGGGAAAGCAGCGCCTGGGTGGCTCAGTCAGTTCAGTGTCTGCCTTCGGCTCAGGTCATGATCCCAGGGTCCTGGGATAGAAACCGATTTTGGGCTCCCTGCTCAGTGGGGAGCCTGCTTCTGCCACCGCCTCTGCCGCCCCCCTGGCTGTGCTCCCTCTTTCTCTCTCTCTCTCTCTGTCAAATAAATAAATAAAATCTTTAAAAAAATTTTAAAAAGATCTGGGAAAACTGTGCAAGTGTATAATTTCAGATCCTTCAGCTACTTTTCTAGCAAACTTCCTTGCCAGGCTTAATAGGATGGAGGGTCATAGCCCAAAGTGGATTTACTCAAGTAAATAGTCATCTACCAAAATCCTGGATCCTAATCCGTATCAACCTACCCCATTCCCAACTTGCTGACTCATGCCACCGTCTTTCTTTGCTTTCGAATCTACCGGCCACTCCCAGTATCTAAAATGGGTATTAGTCCAGGATTAGAGGTAAATTGTGTTGGCACAAAATGAAGAACCATAAAGATGCCAGGGAAAAGAGACCCCAGAAGGCAATAAATTGGAGGTGCTTATTAACCAAGTCACTTGGTAGGCGTTTTGACAAAATTTCATATTTTTATGATAATTCCCACCATTTCATTTTCTTTAATTCCTATTTCATTGTCTGACAGCTTGATTTAACACAGGATTATTCCTAAAAATGAATTCTTGATTAACATTTTTTAAGAGGTGGGAAAAAAATGAAATGGCATTTGTTTGTACCATACTTTCTGAAGCTTTATTGGGTTGCTCACTGAGTGGAAATAAAAGATTTCTGACTTTGGCCAGCCATTCCACTGCAGTGATAATTAAGCAAATCTTACCAAAAAAAAAAAAAATGTCCCTTTGCTACATTTTGAATCCTTTCCCCTGCACTAGTTGCTCCCTTTCCAAGACAGCAGGAAAGACCATACCAATTTAGGAGAATTTGCAATATCCCAGATGGCAGAACTTTATTGTTAAAGTGAGCAATTTTAGCTATTCCCAACACAAAGGCACACTTGCCATATCTTTCCTATTCTAATTTTCTAGCCAACATTAAGAAGAGAAAGAAAGAAAAGAACACGATCTCTGAAGATAATCTTATATCTCAAAATTAACCCATAATCTCCTCCCACTTATTATGTATATGTATTAATTTTTATTTTAAAAAAATAGAAAGTACAATATGAGCTTTGGAGTTAAAGAGAATGAAATTCCAATCGGGTTCCACCACTCAGGAGCCTTTTGAACCTGGGTAAATGCCTTGACTAGTCTTAGCCTTGGTTTTCTCATCTGGAAAAAGGAGGTAACAGGAAAACCATAGGTTAAGTATCCATCCAACAGGCACTGTTGCAGGTGGGATCAGACTCTGGAATTTCAGTGTGTTTTCCCCTGGTGAGATAACTCCTCGAGAACCTCAGCTAAATCTGGCTTACCTCGAGAACCTCAGCTAAATCTGGCTTACCTTGTTTATTGCTCGATGGAAAAGGAGCCATCAATCAGCCGTGCCTTAAATTCCTCAGGTAAGGATTCCAGGGAATAACATTCAGGGAATTGTCTGCATGTAAGGAAGATTGACAGGCCCGAACACAATCACTTTCCTTTCAAAGAGGCAGCCACAGCACAAAGAAGAGTGGGATGTGTTGGTAGATAAATGAAAAGGCGCTCTTCCCTTTTGCTAGGATTCCCCTCTCCTTGGTTTCCTCTTACTATGCTGATCTGTTTCTCTATTTTATTTTTCTCCTATGTTCTCCCTTTCCTTTTGCTTTCCCCTCCAGGCTACATTTAACATTTTCTAGTCACTTGCTATTCTGTTAACCTTCTTTCCCTTCCCATTCTTCTCTTTAAGTATGCACTTGCTAAGTGACACCACAATTCACTATGACAAACCTCGGAACATTAGGGGATCTGGCTAACCCCGATCATTATTTAATTTATAGAAGTCTCTGTATTAAAATCATGACTGGCACTAGCACCTTTGTGCTGTGAAAATGATTGAAGGGCTCGCTCCTCTTTGCACATTATTTCCATTATACACTTCATGTGGCCCTTTCCGCGTAAGCTTAATATTCTAGAGAGAAGTGATCCTAACTTTCACTGAAACCCGCAAGAAGAGGTTAAGTTCGCTTCCAGGTCTTTTTATGATAACAGCAATTTTAAGAACAATGATATGGAGACACTCATGACTGAATGATATTTTGGAGTCTTCCAGAACTCAAGGTTATACTGAGGCTAAAGCTTATCTCCTGTAACCCTAAGCCTAGCACTTTAAGAACAAACTACATTTATTTATGCATAGTCTATAGTCCCTTTTTGGCAAATGTCATTATCTGTTTTAATTATGGCATTACAATGGGTCTGTTCCTTGACTTTAAATAACCTTTCCTGGATTTAGCAGCTCACCTAAACTCAGTTACGATCTCCATGGATTGAAAGTAAACACAAGGTTCTTTGACATACATGATTTCATTAAAAAACTCTAAGCCATAAATTATTATCCTAAACACAAGGTTCTTTGACATACATGATTTCATTAAAAAACTCTAAGCCATAAATTATTATCCTCATTTAACAACCAAAGAAACTGAGATTCAAGAGGGGAAAGCTGGTGGTAATGTATCTGAATTTAGAAGGACCATTAAACATATGGTCCAAAATCAACAGCTATGGAGAGGAAAAGTCAGAATTTGTACTCAGGTCTTCCTACTGTTACATCAATGTGTACCCCATATATTCCTACTTTCATGTGCTTGTTCATGGTGTTTCCTCTTCCAGGAATGCTTTTCCCACAATCTTTGTTTCTTGAAATCCTACCTATGCACGAGACTCAGGCCTCACATGCCCTCCTCCAGGGACAGTCTAAGATTCCCCTAATGCCCATTCAGCCTTCTTCACCTATCTTTGTAGCCACAACATTTTGTGGCTCTCTCTCAAACTCTCTTAGACTATTTCAAAATTAACCACAATTTGAACGAACAAACATTTTCTAAGATTAGAATTATTTTATATTTGCTTCTCTCCAGGAACCTTTATTTATCTAGCTATTCACTACTTCATGATCCAATTACTGGGACTTACTTTATACAGGACACTGATGCATATGGGGGTGAGCAAATTCAGCGGCATTCTTACTTTCATGGAGTTTAACACTGGGGGCAGGGATGAAAAAGGGGGGCAAAATAATTCAAAAATGTGATCACTGCTATACAAAAAGCTTTGGGGTGATGAGACAGAGGGTAACTGGGGAGGCCACTTGAAAGTAACGGAACACTTCTCGGGAGTGGCATTGATCTAAGGCCTGAAGATGGAGAACAATCAGGTGATGAAAAGACCATAGGAAAGGCATTACCCTTGGGGGCCTGGATAAGCCCTGGACTGGTGAAGAGGTCAGAGAGAACTACGAGCGAGAATCCCAAGACTAGAGCCTGGAGCGGGGACAGGACGGACAGATTTTTATCTCCTACACAGCAGCGGACAAATGGTGCGGTGTAGAACGTGTGTTTGGAGTCTGACACAATGGGGTTCAAAACTGCCTTGTCCCTTACAAGCTGTGTGACCTTGGACAAATTTCTCATCTGATTCTTGATATCCTTATATAAAGAAAAAACTGGAGATAATGAAAGAAAACAATAAAGGCATCGAATGGAAATTGTGTTGTGTAACGCCAAGCTGGAGACCCGTGGGACTATGAGACCCAAAAACAGCTATGGGTTCCAACCTGGGCAAATACAGAGTTCTCAGTAGGCATGTCACTTGCAGTGCCTTGAAGCTGATGAAAAGGCAGGAGAACACAAGGTCTGCCTTGCCTAAGGCCCAGCTCTGAGACAGAGGCACCGCCATATTCCGTGGAGATGGTCAAGTTTTGCGATTAAACTGGGGCCGCTCCTCAGAATGCAGGGCTGGGTTTTGGCGCTGTCGCCCTGCACCATGTTGACAAATGAACACAACACTCTCAAATGCTGACTCTGGTTTCTGAATTCTAAAAATAGAACGCATGCAACAATAGGTTTCATTCTTCCCTGGACCCAATTTACCATCCTCCTCACACGCAGTAGAGATGGCCTTCCACAGTGCTCAGTCACTCACTGAAATGAAGAAATCACCCATATGTCAAATAAAAAAGGAGAATTTGTCCAGAGATCAAGACGGAACAGAGGAAGGGGAGGCCAGAGATACCGCTCACCCCTGGCTCCGCTGACCAAGGAGCATCAAGGGAACCCCTCCTTGGATTTCACTTTGATGTCCGTAGGGCTCCCTGATGCAAAGGTAAAGTGTAAAGTGCATTTTGTAACACTTCTAGAAGATGAAATCAGTCATTCCTGCCCCAAAATAAAATGAAACCATAAGCAGTCAACATTAGTTACCTGGAGACGAGAAGAGTAAAGAAAGCATACTCATTGTTCGAAACTCAGAAATTTAGAGGGAACTTTAAATGGAAAAACAGAAATCTGCAAGAAATTTTGGCCCTACAAAGAGAATCGATTATTTTTATTATTTTTGACTGAATAGCCACACTCAGAAAATTAGGTGATGATATTTTTCTTCAATAATTGAAAAAGCAATCCATTTATTTAATATTCTTCGAACACCACTTTAACACACAGCAAAAATCCTCCCTCCAGTATGTTATAAAGCTTAAGTCTACTAAATTTTACCAGCAGAGAATAAACTCTTCATCTGTTCTCTGTCTTTTCATTACATATTTGTATGCCTTTAGGTCTCTGTTTGTTGACTGTGGGGTGTGGGGAAAGAAATACTATTCTCAACGGTTTTTCCCAGATAAATACTCTATAAATTGCAAGTAATGCTTCTTGTACTCAATGAAGATTCAATATGTTAGAACGGGTCTGGATTTTTACATGGCGGTATTTACTGACATTAATAATTATATGGACTTACAAATAACCACACACAAGCCTTCGTAGAGTGCCTGAATTAACTTGTCCAGGATTTGGGATCCCAACAGTCTACGAAATCAGCAGGGTCATTAAACCCAATCATATTTTCAACCTAACCTGATATTTCACTAGACCCATTCAAATCAATTTACCCAACAGAGACATTTGTCCCTGGCCTGTCACCACAGCCCATACCAAGCGTCCTACACTTCTTTATCTTTTGGCAGGGCCATCATAAGCGAGCGACACAGAGGGTGATGTATGAGAACTCAAATAAGTCATAAATCCCGCAGCCTGTCATCTCCCGTCAGGCGGACTGAATTTATGCCCACTGGCCTTGGCAATGGCTCTTAGCTCAGCTCTGAGAAAGTCAACTTAAAATGACACACTCTGTTAGGAGTGAATCTCCTCTCAATGGGACCAGGAAGAGGGAAAACCCAGAAGAGAAGAGGGAAAGGGGAGATATCAGGACACTTTTCCCTGTAACTTGGGTGGAGGCCACCAGCCTCTTTTCCCTTTAGAATAACTAAAATAACTTTAATAGAACAACATTCATTCCTGCTTCATCCCTCTTATAAAATGGCCAGAAATCATCCATTCTATTCTGCCTTCTAATTGGAGTGAATGGTACAGAATTAAGAAGGTAGCGAGTGGTACTCAGGTCCTATGCAGCTATCATATACCACAGTAACAAAGATCTGCCCAAGGAGCTCAGGAGCTCCAGGCATCTTAACAGCATGGTGAATGATGGAAATAGGTCTTACGGGCGTGAAAACTTTCCACTTGTGTGCATCTGCGTGTGCATGCATACACACATGGGTTTTTTATCACAGTTTTGGTTAAAAGCAGAGTGGGAAATCTGTCAAGCCCGAAAGGTCCTATTCTTTAGGTAAAATGTCCCCTATATCACACGGCATCTTCCGGGGATAGGGTTTTATGTAACAACTACATCTGTTTCTGGGTGGGGAAGCTATAGCCCGCTCCTCCTCTTCCCACATCTAAATAAAAAAAACAAAAAACAAATGTTATTTGTAACCCAAGTAAATATAAACCAAGGTGATCTTGCTTAATAAGAAATTAGAAATTTAGAGTAAATCAAAGATACTAGAAGTTTAAAGGGGGGGGCGAGAAATAGTGGCCAGCGATTGTTTAAGACACTTTTTTATCCCTCTGAAAGAAATAGAGGGGACCCTGGGTGGCTCAGCTGGTTAAGCATCTGCCTTTGGCTCAGGTCATGATCCCAGGGTCCTGGGATCGGATCCAGCCCCACATCGGGCTCCCTGCTCAGCAGGGAGTCTCCTTCCCCCTCTCCCTCTGCCGCTCCTCCTGCTTGTGCTCTCTGCCTCTCTCTCTGTCAAATAAATATATAAAATCTTTAAAAAATAAAAGAAATAGAAGTTTTGCCATTCATAATATATAATAAAGTTAACCCAAGTAACTCCACCTAGTCCCCTCTTCCCTTCCATTCATTTGGGTCGTCAACAATACCATAAAAACAGCAATCGTGCCTTCTCTGTACATCTCATTATCTAGCCTTCTTAGTATACATCTTGAGTAGTGCAATTTACTTCAATGTCACCAAGAAAGCCAAGTCCCTTTGGGACTGTCATTATCATAAACCACAATCTGCTGCCCATTTATATGTCCTTATCTGCTCCTTGTTGTAACTTCCTTTTAAAAACAAAACAAGCCCAAACAACAACAACAAAATAAGGACCAAGTAGTTTAAGTCCTGGTTTCCATTCAATCTTGTGCGTTTTCCATCTTTGTTGCTGTTTTGTTTTTGCCACTGTATTTACCTGTGATTTATCCAGGTCATGGAACCAGGGATAAACAGAGAGCACACCTTACCGTGCCCTCTCCCCACCCACAGGCACGTTACTGCCACCATCGCAAAGAGCCTGGCATACCTACACTTCACTTTGGGAAATCACTTTTCCTTATTTCAGACAAGACACCAGAACAAGATCATACTAAATTTAAAACAATCCATTAGTTATGGTGTTACTTTAAGCAAGGAAAACAATTTGGTGCTATGGAATTTTGCTATAAGAAGTTGGAGGTGGGAGAATATTTTATCACCTATTATATAAACAATCTAGTGATTTCTGAATTTAGTAACTCTATCATTATATTTTTCTTACCCATCCTAAAGCAGCTAGCAGCGCTGAGTACAATATTGCCATCCTGCAGCATGGAAAGACTACCACGTAAAAACTTAGCAATACTTTCCGTATTTCAAAAGAAACAAATGATAAGATAAACAGTGCTGATGATGATTAATTTTTTCTCCTGGAAACGTTTAAATTTAGGTCAATAAAGTTATCAAGCGGATATTAAAATACCATTATCAGAGTAAAACTAGACACACACGTGCACACACGCACACACACACGCTTTATAATTGTTTATAAAATAGCAGAGAAATGATTAGGTCCATTTATCCATCACCCCCAAAGAAAATCTACAGCAAATTGTATTTCAAATTAAAAGTAGCTATGCTTAGACAAATAACTAGAAAGATATAGAAAATCTTCAAGATTAATTTGGGGTTAATGCCCCCTGGGCAGGTGATTTTATTTCTGTCCCTCTGTGTAGAAAATGGAAATCACATAATTTAGATGGAGTTAGATTTGGAAGTTAAAACCCTTGACCACATGTGTCACGTGACACAGAGAGAGGAAATAGGATACAGTCATTGACCAAAATGCTTTGAGTTTCTGGGACTAAGATACTCTATAGCATAAAGTATACTTTACTAACAAATCTATGATTTCTATGAATATGTACATGATGGATGGACAGAAATAGGACCTGTTCTTTTCACATGAATGGCTGTCAAAGGAGAATATCAGATCCATTTTCATGAAAAGGCCAAATATGGCATGTTTTATATAATGAAAGGAATACATTAAAATCCTCGTGAAAATGAAAAATGAGACAAGGCTGAAGAGGGAGGCCTATTAAAAGGACAGTTCTCACTTAAAATAATTTATCTCAATATCTTCGTTCTTAACCACTTTACATGAATAAAACTTTAACTTTACTATTTTCTGTCAAATTTATTTTGTCTGCTGACCTTTTTCAATGCACCTTTAATAGAGTGAACTTAACAAATTTGCTTCCATTAAAAAAAAAAGGTTTACATTTATAAGAGAACGGGGGATTTTTCTTAAATGTGTCAGACAGCCAAAGTTAAAGTTAAACTTGATATTAGGGTTTGTGAATCCCCCCAAATTATTTTACTGTGCTACGTACATCTGATGTAGAATTCTTAGACATGCCATGATTGATAATCTTACCCCCATGCCATTAGGAAAAGGGTTCATTTCATAAATGAATCCCTTATTCGTTTTCCAAGAGTGTTTTCTTATAATATGGAGTCACTTAGAGGCATTTAGAATAGTAATCCTAATACTTAACTCCTGTTAGATTCAAACTGAATGCTTTATAAAAATCCTATTCTACACAATCCCAGAGGTTTCCCTTCCTTTGAGTAATCATGTTCATTTTTTTAATAAATCTGAATCATTGTTTGTTCTAAACTCTCAGTTATCAAAATGTATTCTTAAACCCTGTAGAACAATAAACTAGGTTACTTAGAAAAATATTATTATGTGTAACAAGACTACTGTTTCACCAAATTTGCATATAGGGACCATAATACTCTATTTTTCACAGCATTTTACACTTCACCCTTGCTTTTCTGTCTTTCTCACTTGATTCTCTCAACCCCACCTGCAGAGGAAGTTCAGATGGCAGCATTCCTGTTTCACAGATGGACTGGGGAGGCGGCTCAGAGACCTGAGTGACTGATCTAATAATTTCTCTTCTCACAAAATAAAATGTCTAAGTCCTAACAACTTTTAACATGCATATTTTAAAAATATATAAGAAATAAGGACCATAATGATGATTCCACACATAACAGTTTATGACTAACAGAAGTGACATTGTAAATGGTGGGCCTATTAAAAGGTTTCCATTTTCAAAGTGTCCTCCACCTGGGGTCAAACCAGAACCACAGATCTCAAACATCAGGAAGCATAAGAACCACTGTGGACCTCGGTACAAATACAGGTTATTAGTCTCCCCATCATGGACTGTCTGATCATTAGGTCCAAGGTGAGTCCCCTGGAATCAGTATTTTTGATAACCGACCCAGATGGCTTTGATGCACTTGATGAGAAATCCTTAAAACTCATATCATGTCCATAAACCTACTGAAATTCTGGGTCTTATCTGTCTTCCTTTCTTTTCTTTCTTTCTTTTTTTTTTTTTTTTTAAGATCCATGTCCAGCACGGAGCCCAATGTGAAGCCCAGTGTGGGGCCTGAACTCACAACCCTGAGATCAAGACCTGAGCTGAAATCAAGAGTCGGACGCTTAACTGACTGAGCCACCTAGGTGCCCCTTGCCTTTCTTTTTAAGCGCACTGCTCCTGGGGTGCCTGGCTGGCTCAGTCAGTTAAGCCTCCAACTCTCAATTTCAGCTCAGGTCGTGATCTCAGGGTTGTGAGGTCAAACCCTGCCCGCGTGGAGGGGTGGAGTCGGCTGAAGTTTCTCTCTCCCTCTCCCTCCCCTCCCCCCCCTCAAATAAATAATTTTTTAAATAAATAAATAAAAATGAATAAATAGAGGCACGATTCCTGATATTCTTTGCTCAAAAAATACCTCTGGAAGGAGAAGTAGAATTATATGAGGCCAGGCTGTAACAGCTAAAGCAACTCTCTCTCAATGGTTTCAGGTTCCAGCTGGAACTAGTCTCTACCCAGAGGAAGGCTTCATGGGATCTCACAAGCTCCTGACACCGTCCTGGGAACAAGACGGAAAGAGGTAAGCTTTGGTTACAGCAGCGCTTATTGGTTCTGACTTGTATTTCCCAAACTGTGTTCCTTAGGGCACTATATTTGAGTTTCTCAATATACTAACAAAGGTGGGTTCCATACTCTCAAGTATTTGGGAAATTCTTGGCTGTGCATGCTTCTTCACTGTGGTTAGAACTGTGCTAACCAGGGTGCCTGGGTGGCTCGGGTCATGATCCCGGAGTCCTAGAATCAAGTCCTGCATCGGGCTCCCTGCTCAGTGGGGAGTCTGCTTCTCTCTCTGACCCTCCCCACTCTTGTATATTCTCTCTCTCTCTCTCAAATAAATAGTTTAAAAATCTGTAAATTTAAAAAAAAAAAGAACTGTGCTAATCAAAAATGCAACTCTTTAGGAGAGACATATCCCCAATTCCCTGCCTTACTTGACCATGTACTCATCATTACGGATATACCTATGAACATCTGGAACATACCAGTATTCCATAGAAACACCTGTCTACTCTTGGACGCATATGCCTTTAGCGTTCAGATATTTAGTCAATAACTGAAAGTTATTCCTTTTAGTGGATTCTCACTTTAGGGTTGTTTGTTTGTGGAGGCAGGTTTTCACACCCTATGAGCCAAGCACTGCGCCAGGGGCTACACGTACGAAAATGAATAAGGCAGAGTTTCTGCCCTCAACGTGTACGCATTGTGGGAGGAAGAACAGAGAACTGAACAGGTGAATATAAGGTGCAAAATGTTATGACAGAGGTTAACTCAGCACCTAAGAGGGGCACAAAGGCTGCAGGGCAGGAAAGTGGTAAAACTGATTCCTGGCAGGGTCAAAAGTCTGAGTCCTGAAGGTCAAGTAGGAGTTAGCCGAGTGAAGGGGAGGAAGGGAATAGCACGCAGAAGTTCTGGGAACTCAGAGCAACCCAGCAGAGAATAAGGGAAGGTCAGAGTGAAAGAAGTCTCTATAGGTGGGAGTGATAACCGTAATTAACATTTATCGAAGGTTACTGTTTCTCTACAAATCACCTTACTGGCACTAACTAGCTTTCATTACCAGCAACCCTATGAAGCAGGTGACATTATCATTCCCATTTCACAGAGGAAGTAACTGAGATGCAGAAAAGTAATAGCACGTGTTCAGGGGCACAAGGACTGAAAGAAGGGAAGCTAGGATTTGAACCCAAACTCTAGTGCTTGCTCTCCTACCTACCACTGCATACCATCTTGACTCTCAAGATAAGTATCAGACAGAAAAAAAATCCCAAATACCATGCATCAGAGCACAGATTTTATCCTGAAAAAAATGAGGAGCCATTGACTAGTTTTAACCCATACGTTGCTACGAAAGCTCACAAAGTATCCGACAGAGCTGGCTGCAGTGTAGACAATGCACTTCAACGAGGGGGAGTGAAGGCCCGGAAACAGCCCTAAGTGGGTAGATTTAAAAAAAAAAAAGAAAAAAATATATATATATACACCAGGTGGGGTTAACAGAACAAGGGGACTGGCGGATGTCACCTTCCTCTCTAAGGCATCCTAGGTGAGATAGAGTATGGTCTCACAGGATACACTCAATATTTGTTTTTGCCACTTTGGGTCAGTTCTGTTCATGGTAGAAACATCATTAGCTGAAGCGGTAACGTCTGACGATAATCAGCTAAGTGCCCAGTGATAGGAGAGATCTTAGTAATACCCCCCGACCCCAGCACAAGGACTGTGGAGTGTATACTCAGTGACTATTTGAGGCACAGGATCTCACTGAGCTGAATTAAATTCAACTTCATTACCAAAAATTTTAGGAAGCTTCAAGGTCTTGGAGGTATGTTCCATCTAAAATATCAAATACCCTCTAAGTATCAGTTGCATAGACTTGACTTTTTAATGATGTATTAATGGATTATCAAAGTTAATGGGTTCACATAGGATACGGAAGAAATTTATCCTAAACTAGAGGGAAGAGAAAATCTGATTCCCTTGGTTAGTTGGTTTTGTCAAATCCAAATTTCCAACCTGTTTTTTTTTGTTGTTTGTTTGTTTTTGTTGTTGTTGCTGATTTCAAAAACCTTAAAGCCTTCTTCACATAGCCCTGCGGTCCCAGAAGCCAGTCCTTTTTCCCCAGTACCACAAGTAAACAAGCAACAACAACAACAACAAAAAACCTTAGAGATATAACTGGATTAATTTACATAAGGTCCAATGAAGATGCACGTTTTTAACATGTTTATATTATAAAATAAATTTTACTCCGTTTACAATTCCCTCTTGTTTTGGCAAACCAAAGTTAATACATTTTAATTGATTAACTCTCGATACTAGTTTTGATTTTGGATACACAGTATAAACAATCATTAAAGGGGGATTAATTTGGCTATACCAGATGGATTCCAATCTGTTTTGCAAGTTTATTGCAATTCTCATTTTCTTACAGAAATGAGAAGATTTGATAGTTTTCACTGTCCTTGTGAACCTCACAGGGACCTCATTCTCATTCTTGGTTTGGGCATTCTTTAGGAACAGGAAAAAGATGGGTACTTTGCAAATAGCCAAATCCTAGTCATCATGTTTCTTATTCACAAATTTCACCTAAAACACCTTACCCATCTTTACAAATCATTGATTTTATTTTACCTAGCATTAAAAAAAGAGTTAATTCCAGGGGTGCCTGGGTGGCACAGTGGTTAAGCGTCTGCCTTTGGCTCAGGGCGTGATCCCAGAGTCCTGGGATCGAGCCCAACATCAGGCTCCTCTGCTGTGAGCCTGCTTCTTCCTCTCCCACTCCCCCTGCTTGTGTTCCCTCTCTCGCTGGCTGTCTCTATCTCTGTCAAATAAATAAATAAAATCTTTAAAAAAAAGAGTTAATTCCAAAAATGAATTATCTACTAGGTTTCTGAGATAATTGCTTATGATGTGGAATCATTTAAAACTTACTTTTATGATACCAGTTTTATAAAAGGTTAAATACTTAATCTTTGTTGGATTTTATATTCTGAATTTATATTTTATAAAAATTCAATTCTACTAAATAAAACAAAAAATCACCTCTGAACAGTTAACTGAAAAGTCCATTCCCTGTGGTCCCCTTAGGCTTTTCATTCAACGAAGTAAAAGGTTTCCATTACATGCCTAGGAACTTCCTATCCAGAGAAAGAAATCCTGATAGAAACTTGGTATAAATGAGCCATTTCCAAAAGAAAGGCAGAAATGGGACGAGAGGTCCATAAATAGATTAAAAAGTGATCACAAATAGAAATGTTACGGAAACACACCAACATCCTCCAAAAGTTAGGCGTGGGTCATGAAAAATGATCTGGAGATACAGAGAGAGGCAGAGTAAGAGATAAACTGTCACACTAAAACTTTCAAGAACCCAGAAATAGCCATTGAAAGAGTGACAGACATTGGGAAGATCAACACCAGAAGGCTAAGCCCTAAAATGAAACAGTCCTAGGTAGAGAGGCAGATATTGACACAGGTGGAGAAAGGCTCCACACCAAAAAGGGATCAAGAAGACACAGGAAGAAGCACAGAAAGCAATAAAAAATGAAGAAAAAAGAAAAAGTGAGAAACTCTACAATGGAAAGTTTAAAAAAAAAAAAAACCCTAACAGAGAAATAGACAAAAAACCACATACCGGTGCAGTATGAGGTATTGGGACTCTGTCTTTAGAAAGTGAGAAAGTACAGAGATGCTTAGAAAGTACTGGATTGTGAAAGTTGCAGGTCTCTGGGAAGGGGCTGTAGGGTAATGTCTCACCCTTGCAGATGGATAGGAGAAGTCCATGAGCATGTGTCCAGGCACGGCTCCTGGGTCAGCAGAGTGCCAGCTGCTGTGTGTTGGAGGTCTTTCCCTGGAACTCTCAATCTACGGTAAAGCACCAGTAGTCTATCCAAAGCAGTGATTCTCGACCGGCTCTAATTTTGCCCCTCTCCAGGAGACATTTGGCAATGTCTGGAGATATTTTTTTATTGTGATGACCGGTGTGTATGTGTGGGTGTGTTACATGTGGACGAACTATAAGCAACTAGTGGGTGGAGGCCAGCGAATGGCTAAATACCCTACAATGTACAGCGCAGTCCCCCAAACAAAGAATTACCTAGCTGAGAACGTCAACAGTGTAGCTGTTGAGAAGCCTTGCCCTACAGCTGTATTCTCACAAGGAGAGAATCTTTTCCATCCATCTCTAAACAGGAATTTGTCATCCCTGAAATAGAATCAGGAATTTGCATGTCAAAGTCTCATAAATTGTCCCTCTCCAGCCTCTTGACTTTTGGTCATGGGAGCAAGCACTGAAAGTGACCTCTGGCAGCCTGCTAGGAGGTCTGGGTCCTGCTACTATTAATCAGCTGAGTGGTTTTGTTCACAGAACTGTCTCTGGATTTCCTTTTGACATCAGTGAAGTGGAGGGCCAGAGGAGAACAGCTGTTCCCAAGCCTTCTGAGTTTAAGGGTCCCTTTTACAGGGATTAAAAAAAAAAAAAAAAGACACAGCCACTTGAAAGCAATCATACTTTTAGTACTTTAGCATCTGTTAATTGAGACAATACAGACAATTAAAATTTAGTAAGATTCAAATATGCACTTTTATTCTCATTTGGAATTAGTCTAGCCTTCCAAAAAATAATATATAAACTTATGCAAAACAGATTACGTATTATTAATTGGATTTACAGGCAATACTTGGATTGCATATAAGTTTATAGATTGTGTACAATAATGCTGGGATTCCCTGCCCCCCATCCCTGACTCAACTGGAACTGCATTTCTAATTGTCTCCGATGTCTCTTTGTACAACAGGCTACATGGTGGGGGGAGTGGGGTGAGGGCAGCAGGCAGGGCATGTAAATAACTTCAGTGTCACTCAGGTAACTGGTGAGGAAATACACTCAAGAAGTTAACAGTGAAGAATGAAGAACTGTCCCCTTAAAAGACAGCAAATGCTACTGGTTCCAGCAAGCAATGGCCTTCATGGGGAAACCTAAACTTCATTCTAAATCTTAACATTTCTCAAAAGAATTCAGTTATCTCGATTTTTTTAATGCTGGCGCAAAGATTAAAAATACTGTGAGCCAAAAATAGCATGTTTGTAAGACAGAATTTGATTGACAAACAGACTTTTGGGTGAATTCTGGATAATTAAAATTTTGTAATTTAATATAATTGCCTCAAACTCTGATGAGAAAAGCCCAAGAAATAATGAAGACCAAACACTGAACTTCAAGTACAAATATTTTTAAAACATAAGGACATACAAAACAACAACAACAACAACATAAGGACATATAAACTCTATTTCTCTCACCCCTTGCATCGAATCCAAAATCAAATTCTAACAGACCTACCTTCAAAATACACCCCTAATCTAAGAATACCATCTTATCCAAGCTGCCAGCATCCCTAGCCTGGCTAAACTGTCACCCATCAAATGGGTCTCCCGGCTTTCACCATCATCCCCACCACCTGTTTACACAGCATCCAGAACCATATACTTTAAAACAAATACCATATTATTTCACTGCCTTTTAAAAACATCCAGTAACTTGCTCTGCTCAAAGGTACTACATTGTCTGGCACCCATCCACCTGCCTATCCTCATTTCCTATTCTCTCATTTGCTTCCTTCTCCCCCAATACATCAGTCCCTTGACATCCCTCTAACACACCACTCTCACTCACCTCAGGGCCTTTGACTTACATTTCTTTCAGATGAAATACTCCTCCTTGTATAGCTACAGAGGTTGGCCACTCCTTTTATTTTAGCCTCTACTCAAAAGTCACCTTCTCCGAGATGCCTGCCTAAATATCTAAAACCAGATATGCTTCCCCCTGTCCTACCATTCTCCAGCCCTATACACAGACTTAGTTGCCTTCACTTTATCTATTATCACTTTATATTATCTGATAGGATACTGTATATATTGTTTGTTCTCTCCAATTTATCTGAATGTTCCACAAAGACTGGTATTTTTGTCTGTTCACTTACGTATCTCAAGCACCCAGAACTGGTACAAAATAGACGTTCTGTTAATATTTGCTGGGAAAATGAATGAATGCATGAACATAAAACCTCTAACAAAGCAGAAGGCAAATGCAAGTGACAATGGTGAAATGTTTGCAAACGTTATCTGACAGCCTGCCTTATAATATCATAATCATTATTATTATTGAAACCAAGCAAACGGATGCTAGATCGTTACAATAGCTACAAATTAATTGTAAGCTTCTTATGATCCCCTGGGGCAAGTTAGACCATCACAGATTCACTCAGTTGGAATATATCAGACGCGGGTTGACATGCTGGATTCCCTCCGTCCCTCTGTCTCTCTTTCCCTCCTTCCCTTCCTTCCCACCTTCCCTCCCTCCCTTCATTCCTACTTTCCTTCCTTCCTTCTTCCTTCTCCCCTCCTTTCTACTTTCTTGCTTGTTTGCTTTCTTGCTTTCTTGCCTTCTTTCAAACATATGTATTACTCTTTTTTTTCTATGTCGTCTCCCCCTAGGGATCTCCCAGCTTGGCTGAGCATAGCTCCATGCCTACCCCTTATGCTTTCTCTCTGAAGTGACTGCTGGACTTGGACTGGAACCAGAATTACATTTGAAGCGGATGAGGCCATGAAAAAAAAGAGCAAGAGAACTGGGCGCCTTCACAGTACCTTCTGTATATGGCAAAAAAGCTTTAGCAGCTTCTGGATCAATGGACCAATTGAAGTCTTCGCCGTGTACTTTGCATCCCACTGAAATTCCCACCAATGACTCCCCTCTGCCAGGCAATGTCTCAGCCAGCCCTGATCCTCCCCCACTGCAGAAATCTGGAAATCATTTAAGTGTACTTGCGCTCTTCATCTGTCATTTCCCAAACCCCCGTCATTTATGCTGCAGGAAACAGTACATTAGCCACTAGACAGTTCCTAATCTGTCATCCCTTTTGTTAGATCCACTCTATCTGTGCAACGCAGGGGCTGCTCAAAAAGACTTCCCCTCGCTAATGAGGAGTCAGACTTCTAACCTTGCTCACAGTCTGTTCTTGGGCAAGATGGGTGGATGATGCTGCTAAGCCCAGGCGTGGCACCTTGCTCTTTGGGATTGCCCTTTCCAGATGCCGGGTTAGATAAGCCATTGAAAGAACATTGAAAGAGAGCTCCAAAAGGAAGAAGTAGACCATTTGGCTATGCAATGGTAGAACTATTCATTTGATTTCAGCTTCTTCTGTTACCTGCCTAGCCCGGCCAAAATATGAAGGGAATAATGAAGAAGAGCCATGAGGTCATCACGTTTTCCGATGGCCAAAGTAGTGAACTGGGAGGTACCAGGATGCTGGCCCTATTTCTGCCATTAACCTTGGGTATCACTCTGCATTCCTGGGACTCAGTATTTTCATCATAATAATAGCTTATATTTACTGGGTACTTAATACATGTTACAGTAAAAGTTTAATACACATAATCTCAAATTTTCTTCATAACTGTGAGATAGATAATATCCCTCTCCCTATTATATAAATTCAAATAACACATCTTCTAGAAGTGACTTGCCCAAGATCACATAACTAGTAAGTGATCAAGCAAAACCTGATGTGCAAGTCTTACCCAATTCAAAGACAACGTCTAAATCAAGTTTTTAACATTTGGAGGGGGATTTGATAAAAGCTCTGCCTTTTTTTCCTTGGAATATAGCACAAGCAAAGAAATGACATATACAACTTCAGAGAGTTCATAGAGTCTGGACATGACAGCAATGCCCCTTCCAGAGCTGAAGTTCTATGACCCTGTGATTCGTATGGCTGACCCCTTGGCTGTATAATTAAGCTGGTGGCTTGACCCTTAACTAAAGAGGACATTACATTCTAAAAACCTAGATCCACACTGTACTATATATGCCATGGCCATATTTCAGGCAAGTGACAGCTAACCGCTAGCACGCAGCAGCAACCTTCAATTCATATTAACCTGCACCAGCATTATAACCAGAAAAAGGTAACAGATTCTTTATTCTAGATCCAATTCCACGTCCCCAAGCCATCCAGTCCCCCAGCTGTTCCCTTTTCTGTTTTGCTTTGTTTCATAAAGATAGTCATTTAACTTCCCGTCATCTTCAGCTCCTAATTGCCACAACCAGATGGAATAACTCACTGCTGGGTGAATATGAGACTATTTCATTCTGTGACATTGACCGAGAGAGCCCGTGTCCCCATAGGAGAATTCTGATTGAATCACTTGATTACTACTCCTCCCAACATCTGCCAGGGGTTTGCTTTTCCTTTTATCAAAAGGCAAAGAAAAATCCATGGCTTTTCAACACATTTGGGATGGATGGACGGATAGATCAAGTTTTTAATTAAGAAACACACACACATAGGCTGCTGTAGCAAAAAAGTTTTTTTTTTCTAAGAACTTCAATAAAGTATATGGAAAATTCTGTTTTGTGAGGAGTGGGAGGGAGATGGGTTAAGAATGTACTCTGGAGTATGAATATATATATACATATATATGTGTGTACTTATATACAATGTTTTTCCCCCAGGGTCATGCAGGATTCTTGCACATGTGCTTCTTTTACCAGTATTGCTAATTAGAGCTCTGCAATTCCCTCCCACTGAATGTCACTTTTCAGAAGCAGGGTTCCTGTATGTGAGGAGGTGATGGGACTCTATGGCTGATGGGCCCACAAATCGTTACTGATCTTACTTAAACATCTGAGACATGAGTGTTATTTTCACATACCTCAGTATCCACAGGTCAACACCTTCACCAACATTCAGAGAAGATTTCCTTTCCTCTCCTAATTGCAAGATAAATAAATCTCAAACATTTGTGTATAGTTCCATTACTAGGGCAATCCTGTTCCCTATGGAAAATAATTTATGGGGACTAGGTGGTGGGGTGTATCATCTCCCTTGATCCAATTCCTGCTTGTTTGTAATTGTCTATGGGATTTTTCTGTACACCAACCAGGGCCCCAAATGGGAAGAGAAAAGGGGATGGACATTTACTGAGTACCTTCTATGTGCCATATAATAGGCTATGGGCTTTACTTCTTTTAATCAACACAATAACTCTAAAAGGCAAGTATTTGATTAATGCAACTGTTTAGATTGATAAGCAACTTAGATAAATAAGTCATTCAAGACCACATGGCCATGCAGTCATGCATTTGATAATAAGCCAATCTGATGTCAGTGTTCATTTTTGTTGTTGTTTTTACTCTGCTCTTTCTCCCATCAAAAAAGGATGAAGCATTATTTTAATGAAGGATTTATTCCTTAATCTGTGCTATGGCTAATATTCCAGGCTGGTTCACTTGATACCAATTCTTGGCCACATTTTTCCAGTCCTGGCTCCCCTATGGAAGCTTCAAAGGTCCAAAACTCAATTTCCCAGCTTCCCTTGCAGCTAGAGGGGGCAGATGATATAATTCTGACTTTACTGGCCAGTAAGATATACCTGGATTGCTGCTGTTGCATTACCCCTGCCTGGAGGGACAGCAACTATCCTGTGACTCAGAGGCAATAATCAGGAGGCCAAAAGCCAACAGAAAGAGGATGTTGAAGCAGAAAGACAAGAGCATGGGTCCCAGAGGCATGAGAGCAGCTGTACCATCCTGTCCTGCATATTTCTGGACTTGTTGCTACTTAAAACCGTCAATCTCTAACTGGTTAAGCAAATGTCAGTTGTGTTTTCTGGTAGTTGCTGCTGAACAGTTACCAATCACTAAAGAAAACAACCCAACTTCGGTAAGGGGCATCTTCTGTAAGATAGTTTCTATTGCAGATGTATATTAAAAAAGACTAGTTTGTAGACCTTTTCAGTTTAGAGAGAGTGTTTAAGAAGGGAGAGATCAATATGAGCAGGAGAAGGGAAGATAAGTTTCACAGAGAAGGTAGAAATTGATCTGGATCTTTTAGAAAGCATAGGGAAGGAGGCAGCTCTTTAAGTGGGGCATACACTGTGAGGAAAGTTAACAAGAGAAGAACACGCCTGGCATGTTCCAGGGATAGTGAACTCAGCCATATGACTTAAAGAAGGTTAGAGAACTAGGACAGGGTAGGCTAAGCAGGGCTGTGAAGCCAGCACACAGAGAGAACGGTGACAAGCCCTGAGCAGTCGTAAGACGGGTAGCAATGTAGCAACATATTACTCAAGGTAGTAAATCTGACAATACTGCCTGAGACTGGTTGGTGTGGCAAACAGCTAGAGGCTGAAAAACAGGTAAAATGGTATAAAAATCTAGATGTAAAAGGATAAAGAGTCTGAGAAGGAGCAGGAATGGAAAAGAATAGATAGATTGCAAAGACCTTCTAAGAAGGATTCCACAGGATTTCGGGAGAAAGGCATGGACACCATAAAACGGTGGTAAAGTCTCAAGGGGTGGAGAATGGTGGGGTGTTTCGAGAGAGAACGAGGAAGGGCAAGGAGACCTGGCCCTGCAGACAATCAGAGGCAGCTCTGAGCTTTCTCTTTACACCAGGGGACACCATGCCTCTCAGAAAGGCATGGAGAGAGCACCAGGCCTCCCTCGATGGACGGCTGTGTTAGAAATGGCATATTTAACAGTTGCTTAATAAATACTTTCTACTGCTGTCATTAGTATTTGTAAGTGGAGAAAGTAGGTGAGCCACCTCATCTGCAGGAGAATTTCACCGATGAATAGGGCTTCCAGGATCTTTGAGAAACTGACAGAATACTGAGAGCAGGACTTCAAATATTGTAGGGACAGTTTGGGGGATAGCATGATACAGATTACAGTGTTATACCTAGCCCCAAAAGGGCATCGTGACCATGTCTGTCTCTACAGATCATTAGTGAGAATGATCAACACTCCCATGCAAAATGACTCTAAATTTCCAGGCGATACAAAAGTCTCAGTTGCCCACAAAACATATCCCTTTCTAGTTTTGCCCCACTCCCATCCCTAACTGGGATGGCGCTCACCGCTGTGTGTGCGGGTTATGGCATGGACTCACTCGTCGTGGTATTACGTGATCACAGAGAGCATTCAGTCATTCTGTGATCTCTGGGGTGACACTGCATTCATTTACTTGTGGCTCAGGAGACCTCGGAAAGAGAAGGGGAGGGCAGGAAAGCGAAGGAGAAAGGAAGGAAAGAAACTGGAGAGGAAGGATGAGGAAAGGGAAGGACACACGAGGGGAAAGGAGGGTAAGCGAAGGGGAAGATGCTTCCCAGTGTTTTGCCTGACGTGATATGATGTAGTGTTGAGATGGTAGATGGTAGCAACCTTCTGTGGGTGAGGATTCATCTTAAGTCATTTCCTGGAGTTTCAAATGAAGAAGCAGCTCACATTTTTTAAAACACCGATAATTGAGAGGCACTGAGCTACCACAATTCTACCGACTCCAGCTTACCTGACGTCACCGTACGTACTGAATGATTCGGTAAGTGCTGCAGTAACTCCACATAAACTGAATGTAGATCGCCTGCAGTATGCACTTTGCACTATCTGTCCTCTCTGCCTGGAAGACCTTTCTCACAACCACGGGTCTCCCTCACTTCACTTCATCTCTACTCAAATACCTCTCCCTCCAAGAAGTCCTCCCTGATCACCACCCGTCCCATTCCTTCTCTCCTTACTTAATTTATTTTTCTTCAGAGCACTTTTTTTCTCATTATATGATATATGTGTTTTGTTAATTATCGGTCTCTCCCAACCAATGAGAGCTTCAGAAGTTCAGGGCTTGGTCTGCTGGGCTCAGCCCATCCCTGCAGTATTCTGCGTATGACTGGGCACAGAGTCAGTTCTCAACTCCTATGGAAAGAAATATACCGAATTCCCAAAGATACTAAGAATCTGTCCTCAGCTTCTAGAAAATGACATTCCCCAAGCAGTTGCAACCCCTCGGGTCGGACAAGAGGCTGCCACTGAGTGTCCACCGGGATTGGGTCAGAAGCCTGCTGTTCCCTATCACCAGGAGCCTTTAGAAGGAGAGGAGCCAGGGACCACACGACAGCTTTAATTCCTTCCTTGTGGAGTCTTGGCCACTGGCACCCCATAATTTTTCTTTTCCACATGGACTCCATGCAGTTGACACTTGCTCAAAAGGCTCTAGCCTCTGCTTTATAACAAATAACCGATGACCTAATCTGAGGTAATGTGGACTCTGATCACGGCTAGTGAAGACACGGTGGCCGAAATTCTGTTTGCAGCACCCAGTACCATTAGGGAAGATGAATCACCTTTGAACCAGCACTTCTCTATCCTGGCTCCAAGCAGCCAGAGAAAAGAGGGAAGAAGCATCCATCACTTCAAGCAACACCAAACGTGGCTGCAGCAATCCATCAGGCGAGTGGCATGGGGGCACTGACCCACTGCAGCAGGCCAGTGTGGCAAACAAACTTCAGGTGTCCAGATAAATATGGAGACAAACGTCCCCGCAGTGCTAGAGAGTAGCGCGGCATGCAGAGGAAGTCACGGGGTGACCGCTCCTGCAGTTAGATGTACGTTCCCAATAAAATGGCAGGAGAAATCCAAATTCTGGCCTTTCGAGGACCATCCCCTGATCCTTCTATTTAGACATGAACTCTGAGAAGACAGAAGCAATGTTCATTTCATCTGTGCATTTCAGAGTGACTCTGACAGCACCTACCATATAAATGACCATAAGTAGAGAATCGGGAAGCATTTATTAAATTCCTATTTGTGCAAGGTGCATTGAGCCAGGTCATGTCCTTTAGGTTTGGTGCTTTTCTTCTAAAAGCCTGCAGTCAATCTGAAAGGGAACTGTATGGCAATTTCTAGTGCCCTATTTTAAATCCCTAAGAAAATGTATTAAAACATTGTTTACCCAGAATACATAGGACTTGACCTGTTCTGGGTTCACAGTATTTCTGGAGTTTAGATTCCTTAACTACAAAAAAAGCACCCTAAGAGAAAACATAAAAACCAACAATTTTACATAACATATATCTTTGTACAATTGCAGTTCAATGTAGCAAACAGCTGTCGCCCAACAAAACACACAAAGAAACAAGAACAGTGGCAAGTCATACACCACCCCGGGGACGGTTGCATCCCTATCCCCTTGCCCCTGAGTCTTGAATCACCTACCCCTACAGCACAAAGTGGGCTGACCTTGCTGACCTTCGCAATGTCTAAGATGATGTCATTGCCATCTACACATTCTTTACTTATTATACGGCATGGATTCAAACAAGTGGATGATTGTGTTTAAAATTAAGAATCTTCAAAGAGTTCTACTGTATGATGCTGCCAGTGTTTAGGTACTGTGGGGCCACTTTTCTAATTATTCACATAACCTTGCATTCGTGCACTAAGAACCCATTGTTTGCGCCACCTCTTCTGTGCTTATTACCGTCAATCCTGTACTCGAGCAAATTGTGTATTCCCATCCTCTCCACTAGATTGTAAGCTCTTGAAGCATGGGCTGAATCACACTCATCCACGGATCCCCTGAAGTGTCTGGCACTTTCCAAGTGAATAGAGGCACTTAATAAACATCAGTAGAATTGGATTTTTTGAAGAGACCATACATCAAAAGAAGTAAAATGAAATTAATTTAATTGAAGCTTATTAAAATGCACTTTCGACTCTCCCTCCACCGCACAGGAAATTCAAGCCAGCATGAGCGGGAGGGCATCTTCAGCATCAAAACGAAAGACTACTGTTCTTTAGCCTTTTGCTATACCTCGGTGACACGGTGATAGTTCAGGTCAGGAAGACCTGCACTTGCAACCCAAAAATGTTCTCTAACAAGCTGGGTGCTACTGAGCAAATGCCTTATTATCATCATCACATTATCTCACTTTCCCTATCTGTCAGATTACAGTGTGGTTATATGGATTTTAAATGGTATCAAATATATAGCGAGCGTCCGACATAATCTCTGGATCACAATGAGCACATGTCTTTAAAAGCTACCAACCCCATTCTGTGGCCAGAATTAAGCTGCATTGTGGTATGACCCGAATCTAAACTCTACAAACTCTACACTATTAAAGAGCACAATGGAAAGATCACATACCTAAATTGGAAACTCAATATTTAAAAGAAAAAGAAAAAAACAAAAAACAAATGAAAAAGACAAAGACTAAGACTCCAGAATTGAGCCTACAATATGGCAGATGCGGTTAGGGGTTATTTCCATGGTGATGTCCTCGTACATAAGACAGATTACACGGCTTCCTCCACTCAAGATCAGAAGAACAAACTTTGTTTTTAAATACTGTGTTTCTTTTCTTTTCCTGCTTGACCTAACTCAATTCTCTGCCCCTCTACTCAAGCTCACCACCAGCACCTTCAGTATACTTCACTGGGGAATGGAAGGCCATCTCTAGCCTGCCCCACTCCCAAGCTTTCTCTCTCTGCTCTGCATGTGGCACCATTCCTCTGACCAAAGCACCCACCCTGCCTTTCCTTCCACCAGCTCCTACCTCCTTCCTTGGCCATGTGCTATCAGTCAGCATCTCCCTCCTCTATGTCTAATTCTCCCCTTTCTCTCTGCCTAGATCCATGGTCAGGTCTTTCAGATTCAACTATGATCTTCAGCATCCCAGTGTCTTCCCTCACCACTTCCTTCAGGACATCCCATTCACTCCTGACCCTGGTGTTCTCACCACGGCACTGGTATGGCTCTTGCCTTCTTACTCAAGTGATCTCCCACTTGCCAAACCCAGCAGGTGTTCTTTCCCAGGAAGCAAGGATTCTGACACTGACGATTACTCCTTTCTTTATAAAAATGTACTATGTTGGCCTCTGTGTCACTGGGATGCTCTCGTTCTACACCTTTCTGACCTTCCCTCCCTCTCTCCTTCAGTGACACTGCCTCCTCCCAAGCACTCTCTCACTTTGTTCCACTTCTATTCAAACATCCCTTCCTCACAGAAGTCTTCCTCAATTGCATTTTCCCTTGCCCTGCTCCTTCTCTCTTTACCCTGCTTTGTCTTCAGACCAATTATCGCTGTCTTCATTATATATGTCCATTTATTCATCTGCCACTTAAAGCAAATTAGACATCAGGTTATTGGGAAAGATACATAATCCCTTAATTTACAATCTAAAGAGTGAAATGTGTGCAAATAGTAAGAGCGGCTGCCTTTATCTGAGGCCTCGATACGTTCCAGGTGTCGGAACAGGCATTTATAACGGGTCCTCATCCCACCCTCTAGACCAGACATCCTACTGCAAATGTCCATTACCATCGTGAGAGAACCCAGGGTCAAGGGAGATAGCTGACCGGAGCTACATGGCAGAGGTTGGCCTTGAACCAGGGCCACTGTCTTCAAAGTGCTTTTCGCTCCATCACCTACGTTGAAGGAATGAGGACAGCAATTAGTTGGAAGAGAGATTAGAGAAGACAAATATTTTTCCAGCTCTAGTAGAAAGAGAAAGCCTGTATTGATTACGGAGTTAAAAATTAAACTAGTCTTGAAAGATGAATAAGATTTTGATAACTGGAGAAAAGATGGGGAGACTGAGGTTTGATCAGCAGCTCTAATTCCTGAGATCCAGGGCGGGAGGGCCCAATATCCTGGAAGCACCTGGATAGTTTAGTCACCCTTGATTTAGAGAAGGATGATTTTTATCCTTAAACAGACAATTTATTCTCTTGGAAGCAAATATTGAGACACCGGTAATAGGTTTATTGGACTACTTTTAAACACCTATGTCAGGGGAGACAGAAAGTATCTGAGAAGTCAGGATGAATGTACACACTACATACTCAGTAACTGATTCACTTATTCATTCTATATATATTTATCAGGGACCCCTGTCTGTAAAGGACAGTGAGAGATAAGAAGATAATAAAACACTGTCCACAAGGAGTCCATAATCCTATAGCAATAAAACAAATTAGTATAAAATGATCATAATGGTAAAATTACTATCAGAGAGATCCCAATGAAGCCCTCTAGGACCTCAGACAACAGAGAAATCACTTCTTACGCACAGAGAGGGGGGCAGTGCTCGGCAGGGTTGAAGGGAAGTGGTGGTGTCGGAGTAAACTCTGTTTCTCCCACAAAAGCTTTCTTGTGTTTTATTTTTCATATTGTTTTTGTTTTATTTTTTAATTTTGTTCTCTATTACCAAACCCTTTTATTATAAGAAGTGCCTGTGTCAGTCCATCCAAGGGCTCTCTTTATAGGGAAGACTACTGAGCGTTGGTTTCAACTCTTTCACATAGAATTTGATTTACTGTGTAGGTGCCAAACCAGCTTCACCTGATGATGAGAGAAAATGCCCACAGACTGGTTTTCAAGTGCTCCTATGGAGAGAAGTTTCTGTTCCTTCTATCCTTTTCCTGCAGCCCATCATTTAATCCCCAAAGCCTCAGCCCATTAACAAAGAAACTTCCATGTAGACCGTGTCTCCATCATGCATATGCTATAAAAGGTCTAAGCTACTCAAAATTACTGTGGTAATTTGCTCCAGTTACCCCGAGAGTATTGTGGCCAACCCTAGTCCTAGGTCCTAGATGGACTTGTCACTTGTCATTTGTCAGAGTGACTTTCCCCATCTCTCTTCCCAGCCACCTGAATGACTGCGGGAAGGACGAGCACAGTCTGAGTCCCTGGGTGAATGTAACTTAAAGAGTAGATAACTTGAGAAGGAGGGGTAGGGCAACGAGATGATGACAGAGGGGTGGATGCGGCAGGAGGACCTGCAACTAAGGGGAGTCTTTGCGGACGGAGCTAGCGCCTATTTTACTGCGCACTCACAGCCTCATGAACAGGACCAGAGGCTTGGCAGGGCTGGAAAACTAAAAAAGTTCTCGTAGAAATGGTGGATGCACACACAAACCTGGTGGTCCCTGGGGTGACCTGCACCAGGGCGGCTGTGGTCCTCTGATCCTGTCTCTACCCCCAAGAGAGCCCAAACCTAACCTTAGGAGTCAAGCACAGAGCGTGGTCCGCAATCCATTCATTCCGGCATTTGAGGGTCACTGTACTAAGCGCCAGCTTCACAGTTATGAACGAGACACGTGGAGTATCTATCGTGAAGTTTACTGTCTGCCTTCGGTCCTTTCCTCCATTCCCCTCTCCAAACAGGCTTGATGCTCTGGGGTCAGTTCTCAGCCTCCCCTGTCATCTGTTCTGGAATTTGCTCTCTGCAGCCAGGCATACGGCTGGTGGCAGCATCCTCCCCCATCGCTATAGTTCATAGACCTGGGAGCCTCGGCTGGAGCAGGAAGGGCTTCGGGGGTAAGAAGAATTGCCCTTGATCACAGATTAGGGTTGCTCAGGGTCACTTAATCAGACAATGGCAGAGTTAAGCACGACTCCCCAAATCCCCCAGATGAAGTTAAACTCTCCCACTGTGTGCACCTGTAGCACCTTGAATCTCTCCTTTTGTAGCATTCATCATTCCTGTAGCTATTTATTAAATGCCTGTGTTCTCCATTCGATTTCAGGCTCTACTAGAGCTGACGCTGTGCCTGTCATTTTCATGTGCTAGCTCCTGCATCTAGAATATTCTTGGTGGAAAGTAGGTGGATGAAAATATTTGCTGCATTTATTTTAAATTTGCAGGCACGCTCACTAGCTATTATAAGTGGTTTCCCGATTATAAAACGATTTCCCTTGTACAAGATTTTTGGTCCTGGAGATCATGTGTTGCTGCAATTAGGGCCTGGAAACCAAAGCAGATTTCAGAGAGACGGGAATGTTTAAACCAAAAGGAAACCAGATACAGGCTGGAAGTGAGGATAAAGGTATTCTAGGTGTGTAACACAGATGTGAAGCAGGTGGACTCAGAGGTGCTGGGTGTGTACAAATGCAGAGATTTCCTCCCCATCGCACAGAGATGGCTTGCAGCTGCTGCATTAGGCAGGCTTCTGTATCCAGAAAGAGCAAAGAATGGACATGAGGGGACACGGGCGAGGTGAGAAGGGGAAAGACACTTGCTTTGGAAAATTACCAGCAGCCAAAGAAGAGTGACCTTCCAGGCCTGGCCCCAGACATCGAGGAGCCACTTGAGAGCACTCTTCAAGAAGAAGGCCAATGAGATTTTGAGGACAAAATCTCCAGAGAAGCCAGAAATCCTAAAGTGAAGGGAACTGATGTCCTGCCCAGAGAACCCAGGGGAACCATAAAGGAAATGGCTCTCTGCTGTACGACACTGTTTACTGGGGTTGGACTACTGTGTTCCAATGTGCCTCTGCAGCTGGCACCACACGGCAAGGCCACATCCCTCTAGATAGAACACAGAACCTCTCCTCTAGGTCATGATTCCAAGTGTCAGTCTTCTTGGGATGAGCTAGGCCTTGAAAGAGGAACTTAAGAGTGGACGTTAGAATAGAAGCTGAGGTGAGCCTTGGAATGGAATCAGCAAAGTCCTTCTCCAGGCTTTGTTGTTTTTGCTTTGAGCTCAGAATTCCAGTCATGTGCAAGGATCTTAAGATAAAGGTGGTCTCTGACTGGGAGAAAGCCCTGTGGGGACCCCATGAGGGAGGACCAAGCCCTGTGGGCTCTCTCTAAGGAGCCACAGCTAGCAGCCAATGTGCTTCCTCTTCCACGATTCTGAATCTATCAGACAAGTCTTAAATACAGCACCCTGTCTCTGCTGTGGTTTGCGGAACTGAAGAAAGACCACATCTGAGTCAAAGCAGGAAGGGAGTGGGAAGCAGTGATTTTTGAAGCTGGTATGGTCATGGCAACGGAGAAGGGGATTCCCAGGGACAATGAGAGGTCTAGTAGCCCCTTGCCATAAGGAGATTTTCACTTTTCAGCTCACTTGAGAGGATGATAGTGCCAACCATCATTGGTTCTGATCAAATGGATTTTCATACCAGGTCTTAGGAACTTGTGATTCAATGACCTATGAGTAGTGCAGGTGTAAATCCCATGAGGGCAGGGAAGATTTTTACCTTGTTTCCTATTTTATCTCTAGTGCCAAATACAGTGTCTGATACACAGCAGGAATTTTATAACTAGTTGAATAAACAGATGAAACTTATATTTTGCTTTGTGTATCAGTAAAAACAAAACAAAACAAAAACCCAATATTTATGAGTGAATGAATGCATGAAAATGAGCATTCACCTTAGAAACATATAAGTCACGTAAGGTGATTACTTATAGACTCTCCTGGGTTGAATGATCAACAAAATATTGATTTGGGAAAATAGGTAAATTCTGTGACTCCTAAATTATTAAGGAAGAAGCACAGCCAGTTTAGTGAAGACCCTAATTTAACATCTCATAGTCAACAAGGTGGTTGGTAAAGTCTAATGTGAATAGAAATGCATTCAGCATTTCAAGAACAAAAGCTTCTTGGGAAGACGTTAATAATCCTTTGAGATTATTGCCTACCCACAGAAAGAGAAGTGGGCTGTTACTGGGATCTTGTTTTGTTTTAGCATTTATTAAATACCAACATTGCAGAGGTAGCTTTGGTACATATACATAGACAAAAACTGGTCTGCTTTAAATCCTACCACTTGAACAATGCAAAGAAAACCAGAGAACAGATAACACAAAGAACGGAATAAATTCATGATGGTTACAATCCAAGAAGTTTTTGGTAAGCCATTATTACATTCATGCAATAAAGACACTTCTTTTTTACTTCCCTTAAAACCATATTTTAATTTGGGAAGAAGCAGTGGTGGGCTTTAAAACAATTTAGGAGCCCTTTTTGGCTGGCTGGACATTTGACTATACATATTCTTTACAAGGTGAATTTCATACAGGCAAAGCTATAAAGTCTCGGAGCTAATCTTGACCACCACAGCCCTACCATCGCCACCATAAACGCACATACACAGTGCATTTCCCCACCACCTTCAAATATAGTAAGACAGGCAGAGAATGCAGGACTCAGATCAGCGTCAAAAACATCACTACGAATTTCTGCTCCAAAATGCTGAAGGAAATGTGCTTACCAGAGGTTAAATGAGTATGATCACAGCGAAACCCTTCCAAAGCCTCTCTGTCTAGTTTGAGGAAAAATAAAATGTTGGAAATAGCAAGCAATCTTTAAATAATTAAGCCAACAAGCTCATCTGCTCTTGCATAATCAATTCCTCAGTAGCCTGAAAAGCTCAAGGAGAGTCAAGACCTAAAATTCCCATGAGGGGAAGACCATGACAGGTAGTCACTTCACACAGACTCTGGGTCTGGGTGGTCATCTGGAGCAACTCAACTGCCTCTGGTATCCTCTTGTGCCTTCTGTAAAACAGGGACAGATGACCCTGTTTCTGGTAGGACTATGTGGGGGCACATACTCTTCAAAGGCTCTCCTATAGCTGTTAGAAAAAGGGCTCATACTCAATTTATTACTCAAAATCTCCCTCATTCTGACCCCACCCATGTCCCCAGTGAACATTGTTATGCTGTCCGCTACCAAACTCTTTCAATTCCCCACACTCACCAAGGGTCTCAGTTTTATTTCTGTTTTGGTGGTGGTGTTATTTTAAGTTCTCCTCTCTGTGCCTAACTCTCTCCTTTCCTCTCCTGCCCATCTACTCATCCTTCCAGAATCAGCTTGCCTGTATTGTATTAGCCATTTCATCTTGATTAGATGCCCCATCAGTGTTCTCCCAGGGCCCCACTTGCTACCGGTCAGGCGTGCATACTGCCACCAGGCACTGGACACGCTGTCGTTTGGCCATCTCTTTACCTTCCCCACTAGACCTTAGGTTTCTTGGGGAATGGAGTGTAGATTTCATCTCAAGGTCCCCAGTGCCTTGGTACGTAAGCAGACATTCGTGAGTAGATAAATACACATTATTTCAAGCCAAGTTATCAGGGGCACTTTTCTGTTTGTGATGACCCACCGCTATCTGGTAGTGTAGTTTTCGCTCAGATAATTATTCCTGGATGGCAAGAAGGCTTCATTCCTTGACAAGTCAACAAAGTCCTTGTATAACAATGGAAATGAGTGAGTTCAGTACCTGTAAGTCAACTTGTTCAAATCATTGTCCCCTCCCCTTTTTGTCTCCACTGATTTTAAAATGAAAAGAAGAAAATGAGGTGTTGGGCTGTGTGCATGTCCCAGAGCACTTTGCACACAGACACCCGAATGACAAAGTTGGCTGAGCACAGTTCCCAGCACCTCTAAGGGCTTGCTCCACGCGGAGGAGGAAAGAGTCCTGAGGAGTGTAGCCTCTCCACATTACATGCTGATGAGGTAACTTCACTAGTTCCAACTACTGATGTTCTTTTCCAAAATGAGGGAATATAACTCATCGCAAAAAAAGTTTTGAAAAAGGATCAACCAAAATGATCAAATGGGTTTAATTATCTTGGTTCTACACAGTGATAATGATGAAGAAAACCCAAATTGAACAAACCTAACTGGCACAGGCCTGTTAATCAGCCTTGAATTGTTTTTTGTTTTTTTTTTTTTTTCCTGGACCAACATGGGGGAGGAAGGCGGGGAAATCCAGGCTCATTAAATTTGACCTACAAGACCAAAGCACCACCTAGTGGGGAAAATGGAAAACAACCTGCTTTTGCACAGAACCTCCTTTTCAAACCCCACAGACAAATGCGTGCTTGGATCGCCAGTCTCTCAGTGTCTACTGAATTTACAAATTCCTCTTTTAAATTTATGCTAAAAATTAATTGCAGACTTACAAAGAAAGAACAAACAACAACTTCTTTTATTATCTCTCAAACCCGTTAACACAAACACTCAGGGCCTCTCCGTAAATAGAGATGTGTGGGTTGCATGCCATCTGCGTGCAATGCTGTTTGCCAAGTAGCCTCTTATAGCAACCGGCAATGCCGTGACCAGCGCTCCTGGCCATCTACTGTCTCTGGACTTTGTCTGCTCCCAATCTGGGAAGGTGGGAAGGTCAAAATTCTATTTTGTGCCACAGCATATGGAAAGACAATATGGCAGAGGGGTGAACAGAGCCTGAACTCCCAATACACAAGCCTGGATTTGAATCCCAGGTACTTCCTGGTTTTGTGTCTCATGGGCCAAATGTCTCAATTCTTATATCACAGTTTCCTTCCCTAAATGGGAGTAATAATATCTACTTGCTAGGGTAATGGTCTCTACTTGAAAGATTGCTATAAAAATGACATGAGAATATAAATAACCCAGCATTGTATCTAAAATTAGGAAACATGCCATGAGAACCTCTTAAAAGTTTTTTTACTTTATTAACTTATTCCAATTTCTACCTAATTGTTTCACTGATGCAAAACAAAATCCTTGAAATGGAATTTCGCTGAAGTAGATACACTCTCCCTTTGGGGATTATGTAATTCTTCAATGTAGTCACCTAATATACGTCAACAGACAAACTTCAGGATTTTGTTATCAATCTAGGGATAAGTTACACACCTGTGGGTCCTAGATAAAATTCTGCAGACATCATGTGTGATGTGCAGACATGATCCAAACAGTAGTTGGTTGGTTGACTGGTTTTATGACACAAAACCCACCCTTGAACCAAGACTGAAAGAAAGGATGACAGTATTCCCAAATCATCACACACAAATATACAGCCAATATGCTTCTTAAATTTCAATTTCCCCAACTATATTTAGAGAATGCTTTGAACCAGCAGTCAGGCTAAAAACAAAACATTTAAGTGGATCTCGGTAAAGCAAGTGCAGAAGGAGCTGATAGTATAAATTCCAAAGGCTTTCTCTTTGTTTTTCAAAATGACCAAGACTAAAAATACTCTTTTCCATAATATACATGCATCAGCCTCTAAGGAATCTGTATGTTTGAACTGGAGAGAGAAAGAGTCATTCTCCATATTCCTCAAGAGGAAAGGGGACAATACAGGAATGCCTTGGGCTCATCTTCTCTGTGGGCTCTTTCACTGTCTTGCAAAAGAAGCCTTCATTTAACTTCAAGGCAGAAGGGAGTAGACCAACCACAGGCATTTATAACAAAGACACAGATGGCTGAACTGGTCACCTGTCTGCAGAAATTATTCACGGAGGGGAAAATGAGCCACAGAGACTGAATAACTCTGCCGTGTATATGTGTGTGTTTTAATAACCTCAAACTATCCTTTCAACTTATAATCTGAACCTCAATCACAGCAGTAAAAAAAAAAAAATAAAAATAAAAAATAAAAAAAAATTAAAAATGGAGAAAGGACAGAATTTTTACTACTATCCTCACAGGAGATGGATGGTAAGAAATAATCTCATTTGATCATGATGGATGGTCCTTGCTCTGTACTCTGGAAAATGAGTAACCACCCCCACAAAGCATCTCTCTACAGTCTTCTCGAGGAAAAGCAGGCCTCTCCCCTGTCCAAACCTGACAACTGGATTTAATTGTGCGCTGAACTAAGGGGTCCCTGAGGTTTAGCACCACGTTCACTCTGATCCACCAGCACCAGGGGTGAATGGATTCGGCTTGGTCTCTGGACTTTCAGTTTTAAAAACAACCAAGAAAGAGAATCTCTTATTTTGGAATATTCCTTTGGCTATATTTTCAATCTAGATCTGTCAGTGACCTTATTGCTTCTTTTTTTCTGGAATCTATTTTTTCTGTCCACGTGGCTCTCAAAACCAATACCACTAAGAATGGTGCCTTTCTAGATGTTGATGATTTCTCCCTGGGCCTTATGAAGAGTATGAACCAATACTTGATAAGCACTTAAAATATTCATACTTAATAAGTATTTTAACATGTACAGAGAAGAGTGCTTTCCCAGGAAAAAGCTGGAAAAACTAATGAGGGAACACAGGAGACCAGAACAGGGTAGGACAGTCTAATGGTTAGGTCCTCAACTCTCTTTCTAAATATTAGTTTTACTATCACCCAGTTTGAAGAGCAAAAGAAAAACTTTGAGATTCAAGACAGTCACCAGAATGTAAACCCTAGGAGTTTCCTTTTGTACATGATCTTTGGGGGCGAAGGGGAAGGCTTAAACTGGTAAGCTCACAATAATTATGTGTTGTTGTTGTTGTTTTTAAGAAAAGGAAACTATAGCGGCACCTGGGTGGCACAGCGGTTAAGCGTCTGCCTTCGGCTCAGGGCGTGATCCCAGTTATGGGATCGAGCCCCACATCAGGCTCCTCTGCTATGAGCCTGCTTCTTCCTCTCCCACTCCCCCTGTTTGTGTTCCCTCTCTCACTGGCTGTCTCTATCTCTGTCAAATAAATAAATAAAATCTTTAAAAAAAAAAAAAAAGAAAGAAAAGAAAAGGAAACTATAATTCCCAAGTTGGGTAACAGGTGCATATCTGTTTTGTTATTTTTATACTTTACACATATTAACATGTTACAAATATTATTTCCATGGTGTGCAACAGTTAATAAAAACATGAAAGCCTTTAAAAATAAACGAAAAGTAAATTGCAGTCTTCAGCAATTGTGACAAAAAGCTAACACCTGTTAATAAAGATGATGGGTACAGGGTGCTGAACGTTTTCTGTATTTCCTGTATGTATAAAACCTTGCATAATTCTAACATTCAACTGGGCTTTAAAAAAATCACATGCTGCTGCTTTTCATTCTAAATTGGTTTTAGGTGACAAGGTTTAATGGTGTTGATTCTTAGGAATGATTTTCTAATTTCTTGAAGAGGGACAGTTTCTGTTTGCTTCCTCATAATACTGAATAACTCTCCGGTGGATATATAAACAATTTACAAAACAGTGGTGGGGTTTATCTCCCGAATGGTGAAATAAAATCACAGAGAATCTGAGTAACCTTGGGTTGTCCTGCTTCAGCCACTTGACAGAGCCTAAACTTTCGAAGCCAGGGAACCAGAAAATCATAGGATTAAGACAGAAGCAAATAGGAGCCGACCTTGCCCCCATCTTCTCAGGGGTGGTCTATGACCATGATTTATCAGTTTTTCCCACCTAATCCTATCATCAACACATTTGTTTTGTTTTCTGTTATCCTTAAAAAAAAAAAAATTCCAAGGCTTCTTTTGGAGAAATAATCCCAGACCTATAACACGGCTGAACTTTACCCAGCACCACATTCTGAGGATTCTTGTCCATACTAACAGTTGACAGAAAAGACAATCAACTAGGAACAATAAATTAAACAACCATGTAGCAAAAAAAAAAAAAAAAAAAAAAAAAGGGGNAAAAAAAAAAGGAGTTCCGTGTTTCAATGTGTACAGCCTGGAAGATTGTTGGAACTCGGTATAGATGCTGTTATCATTCCAAGTCAAGTTAGGTAACACATGGCAGGCTCAGTAAGAATAAGGTTGAACAACAGATATTTTTACTTTTTGAATTGTCTTATAAATTAGAGGAATTTCTTAAGAGTAATCCCCAAATGAGTTATATAATTGGAAAAAGTATATGAACTTCCAAGATTATTGTCCTTAAAAGGATAGCATGGATTATAATTAACCTACAAGTTACAGATAATGAATGAAAGGCGTTACAGAGGCCTTGATAATATTCACACCACATTGTGCAAAAAAAAAAAAAAAAGGGAGGGGAGACCTAAAATATTTGATACACCTTATACCTTTGCTACATGAAATTTTTTGACCAGAACTCTGTCAAAATATATATCAAAAGATTCTCCTGCTGCAGGGGAGGTTACCTACACACTTTAAATGTTCAGAATGTATCCTTTTCAAAACAGAGAAATTACACACATTTCAAACTGAGGCAGGAAGTAACAGTTTGGAATACTGCATGCACTTCAGCTTTGCAACAGGGAGCTTGGGGAGGGCTGTGATTCTGAGGAAGTCAGAGCCCTCTGGTATTTCCATCAGCTAGCAGCCTAGATGCAGCCTGAACACAGTAGCAGAACTTAGCTGACCGCAATTTTGCCTATGTCAGGGAAAACAGTGAACTTGGAATGAACTTGTCCCCAGCCATATACAACCAAGGGCATTAAAATTATAATTTAATCAGAGAGGCCATAACAGTCCTTTCCATTGGAAATCATACAATAAATATGATCTAACACTTTTTAAACCAATGTAGGTCTGAAATACTAGGTATTGTGAGAGGAATAGAGAAAAGGCTTTTTCATATGAGAAGATTTTTTTTAACTAAAAAAAAAACCCTTAATTGTAAAACTCAAAAACAGAGTTAAGGCTACAAGGAATAATAACAAAGCTTATAAATTACAAATTTCTGAAATGTTTGGCACTTCACAAATTCTTTGAACATTATAATTGGTTGTGCCTGCTTATAGGTAGCTTATAGTCAAGTTGAGGCTAATCCTAAAACTCTCATGGCCAACTCTCCAGGTTCACGCCCGTTCGTCATGTACCCTGGCTATTGCAAGAGCCTTCACTCAGCTTTCAAAAACAGATTCATTGAATCCTCACTGTGTATCCACCACTACACGAGGTTCTGGTTATTTAGTGGTGACCGAAGGAATGTGGTGTCTACTCTCATGGGCTTTAACTATCTTCTTTCAGAATTACCACTCACACTCAGCCAGAGGGCTCTTTCTGAGACACAGCTTTGCCCCTATCACTAGCTCAAAAACTCCCATTGATCCCCTTCTTCCAAAATCTTCCACCTTCAGACCCCCAGGATCAGGGCCTCATCTGAGCCACCTCTGACCAACCTTCACAACACCTCGACTCCAGTCAGACTTTCCACTCCCAAAATAATCCCTGCCTTTTCCTAGTCTCCTGCTCTCGGTCACTTAGCCCTTCCTACATAACACTGAGCTTCAGCAGAAGTGAGCCTATATTCTAATGAAAGAGAAATGAATATGCTGGGTTCTGTAGAAAAACACCAGTTATGCAGTCTACCTGGAAATGAGTTTAGTTTTTTGTGAAGTTAAAAAAAAATAGAGAAAATAAAGACATCTGTAAGAATTAAGTTATTTCCTTGCAAGAGACAGGGAGTAACTGAGATCACATATTAAGGACACTCTTTAGGACACAGCACAGTAGGGTCATGTATTTGCCTCTCCAAGAACACATAGATATAAGAGGTTTCCAATGGTGTAAAGAAAGTGCATGATGGAAGGAAGTGTGTGTGTCCTTGCAGAGGACCAGATGGTGCATGGGGACAAGTGACATCTTTGAAACTATGGAGAGTAGAAGGCTGGATAAGGAGACATAGGAGAGGACAGAAACAGAAACCTAGGGAACAGGTAACAGCAACAGGAAATTCTCTTTGCTAGATGGCCAGGCTTTTGAAGACGTCAGGTTACTGGAAAAAAACCATAACATGAGAAAAGAAGTCACCAAGGATAACGCAAAGGATGGAGTAAGATAAAAAGGCTATGACCAAGGAACTCAGTTTAGAATGTTCTTCACATCCCGAAGGCCAGCGGACGTTGATGGTGAGGACGGGGAAATACAGCACAGGTTAAGATGTCACAAAACAGTAAGTGTGAATTGTACTCTGATTCCAGGAATAAAAGGATTGGGAAGAAAGTATGCTTCACGGAAACAGACATCCGCAGATGTTATGTGACTGGCAAATCCAGATTACAGTTAAAGGCATAGATGTTGAAGTGATAGGGGAATTTGTTCTCATTAGGAAAATACACACCGGTGTGCCCATGTGATGACAATTACTCCATCATTTGTGGTCTGCTACTTACTTGGCATCAACTATTTGTCATCAAAAATAAACACTATTTGTATAAACACATTTCTACTATACGAAGGCTCAGAAGTAAATAAATCACACTTCCCTCTAATTAATAAACTGAATATAAAGAAAAAAATCATCCCCATGTGAGTCTACTTTAAAATGAATTTAAATCTCTATCATCTCAAACTCTTACACCTTTGTTCTCAGGAACGAATAGAGCCTGGAAGTGAAAATTCCCTACATAATTATTCTCAGAAGGGCCTGTTCTTAAGATGGCTGATATTTTCTTTTGGATTCCCTCTTCACCAATCCTCTTCCCACACATTAAGCAGTCACACTCATCACATTTCCTCTCCTCGAATACTATCAGCTTCATAGGTTCCGAAAAGCTAACAGCATTCTGCTCACAGAAACTGATTATCAAAATCATCATGATTGAGATTTTGGTCTAATCCCCTGGTGTTCAGCAGCTGAGCCCATTCTGGGGGACTCCTGGGTATTGGGTATGTAATGTTATCAAGGCTTGGCTTCTTACTCAGTTAAACTCCACTGGAGATCAATAGGTAGCCATCTTCCCGTGGCAGGCAATAATTATCACATTAGGCTGCTCAGATAATAAACCAGGGGTTCCACAGTTCCCTAGTCTTGTTTGTTTGGTTTTCGTCTTCTGTCAAGACTGAATAGGGAACAAGAGGCTGGCCATGGGTCTTCCTCTATTTGACCTCATGTTAAAGTTGTATCAAGTATCCAACTTGGCCTGTCCTGTCCTTAGAGCCCCAGACTCAGCCCTGAAACACACCGAGGAGAGATGGCTGAAATCATCTATTGTAAACAGTCCATGATGAAAGCTAAATTAGGTTGTGTATTACTGCTGCAAATGAGCTGATTTGAAAATGAGGTACTATCTACAAAGTTAGGCTTATGTATTAAGATTTCTGGTAATAGGGGCGCCTGGGTAGCTCAGTCGTTAAGTGTCTGCCTTTGGCTCAGGGCGTGATCCTGGCGTTCTGGGATTGAGCCCCACATCGGGCTCCTCCACTGG
>NC_048231.1:18905816-18909574 GCF_002007445.2 Ailuropoda melanoleuca | reverse complement strand
AAAAGTTGGTGAGCATACTCTCTTACCTTTCCTCAAGTCTCTAATATAAACGTTAAGAAGAAGCACTATGACAACCACCTGAAACTTCCATATAGGTCAAAACAGATCCTTCATCAAGACTCATTGGTATATTTAAATAGTTACTCCTTTACTGACTAGCTCCTACATCCAATTCCTTTTCCCCCATCTTGTTGATGAGTAGACCACGGATTGTATTGCCAAACACCTTGCTGATATTAAGTTATGGCTTTCCTAAATTGTAACAATACGGAATGGAAATGTGAGTTTGGTTCATGTGATGTGGATTATTTTCAGTGTTTCTGATGAATGATTGTGGTTATGGTGATCGCTTTTTTCTCTTCCATGGGCTCATACCTTCTGTTAATAACGCACTCCAAATTCTTTCCCAGATTCCAATGAAGCTCATAGGCCCACAGCTTGCATTTTCTATACTTTTTTCCATCTTTAGTCTTGAGGAACCTTCCCCAATCTCTACCATTTCTCAAAAACCACAACTGGATTTCAAAAAAATCTTATTTACAAACCCTCCCCGTATCCTGGGATATCGTTCGTCCAAGTCAAGAAATCTGAATGAATGCAGAGCAAATAGGTGGTTTCTAACAGCCGCTGATATTAAATTTCCTATCTTTGTCTACCTTTTCCTGTCCAAAGACCTATCTTCTTGTCAGAGAAGACAGGAGGAAAAATAGGAGTAAGAGAAATTCTTTCACATCACTTAGGGCTCTATGTTGCAAAGGACAGAAAATCCAGCTCCTGCTCATTAAGACAAAAGGAGGAATTACTCAGTCTTGGCTGTTGAGTCAGGGGTACTCTGGTTTGAAGAATGTTTGATCCAGGGCCTTAAAAATGTCACCAGGATCTAGTTTCTCCCCATCTTTTGGCTCTGCTTTTCTCCATTCTGGCTTCATTTTTGGTCTCTAGGTGCTGGCAAGATGGCAGCCAGAAACTCAGTTTTATATCACGCCAAGCTCTAACCCAAGGGAAGAAGAACTACATCCCTACAGCGTATAAACTAAAGTCCTGAGCTTGTATGTCACTGACCCAAATTGGGTGAGGCACCCACCTGTGAACAACATAACCATGCCCAAGGGAATGAAAAGTCTCGCATTGACTAGAACTCACGTGTTCACCAAGGCAGCCAGGAGTGAAAGTGCCACTGAACCACTGGATTGAAAATGAAGGGGAATCAAAATCTTTATTCAAAAGAAGGAGAAATGGATACCAAATCTCTAAAAACAAACAAACAAACAAAAAAAACTGCTCACCATATCAATTTCTCCATCAACAGCCCATCGACTATGAGCAGCAAAGCATACTTCAGTATTTTCATTCTGGCATTAATGGAAGATCCACTTTCTGTTTGCCACAGCCCTCCAATACTCAACACCCTTGAAGCTCCAGCCCTCCTGATACTATTCCTTAGGTACATAGGACTTTCTTACAGCCATCGCGGGCTAAGTGCTCACCTGGCCCCCTCTGTGATACAGAGTGCTATGCTCTCTCCTACCCATTTCAGTTCCTTATAATCTAGGAGGTCCAACTTACTCTCTTTACAAAAACATCATTCTTAAGCTGACGCATACGGCATTGCCAATATTTGATCTTCCCCCCACCCACAAATGGCATCTTCTATGGTCAACCCAACCAGCAGCTCCTGAGACACAGTTTCTCTCTTTTCTTCTTCTGCCACAGCTTCCATGTCCCAATCTCTGACTCACGTTTCCACATCTTTCTACCTTGTTGGGATCTTATCCTTCTTGGTCTCCTGTTTGTATTGGTTCTTCTATTCTGTCAAAGCACACTTTCCTCCAAGCCCACACAGTGCTCCTTTTCACAGCTTCCTAAGAGTAGGAAAATAAATCCTACGTTGCTATCCAAAATTTAATAAGCAATAACTTGTATTTCTACACTGAGTTCTCCAGAGTAGTGTGTATTTGGTTTAGCAGTGCTCTCTACTCTCACTTTACAGATAAAGATATGGGTGTCCAAAGAGACCATATGAATTTCTAATTCCCGTCAGAACTGGATCTGGAGGCCAGGTTCCAATTCAGTTGCTCTTCTTGTTAAATCATATTGGACTCTCCTAACTTCTGCAGTTTTTATTTTATTTTTTTATAAAGATTTTATTTATTTATTTGACAGAGAGAGACACAGCCAGCAAGTGGGGAAACACAAGCAGGGGGAGTGGGAGAGGAAGAAGCACACTGCCAGTGGAGCAGGGAGCCTGATGTGGGGCTCGATCCCAGGGACCTGGGATCATGCCCTGAACCGAAGGCAGGCGCTTAACGACTGAGCCACCCAGGTGCCCCACTTCTGCAGTTTTTAAATTGCAGTATTTGCAGTTCCTCAGCCAGATCTAATCAATTTGGTTTCATTTAACAACAAATAATAACATGAGTGTCTGCACAGTGCTTTACAGTTTATAAAGTACTTCCATTTTCTTAATCCCATTTGCTCCTGACATAAACAAGCCTGAAGTAGATATTATTCTCTGATGCAAAGACGGAGGCTGAGGGCAGTCAGATGACCTGCTCTTACTACTGCAGTTGGTAATGAAGGAGTCTAGACAAGATTCAAACCTGGACTTGTGTTTCTCCTCTCATCTTCCATGCTGATCTGCTCACCCTGGGGCTATGCAGTATTCTCAACATTAGGGAAAAGGGGATTTTTAGTCCCGATGCCATGACCTAATTTACCTAATTATAAACAGAGCGATTTATCACGGACTGAGAAATCAGGAAGGAAACCAACACAAGAGCTGGAGAAGCACCGAGGTAGGGAAAATGACAACAGGGGGAGAAAAGGAAAAAAAAAAGTATAGTGAGTGAAGAAGTGAGGACAACACAAAAGAAAACCCAGAAAAGAAATCGTGATAGCATAAGAGACAGCAGCAGCAAAAGACAGTGAGATGGGATAAAATGAGTATATTAAAAAAAAAAAGCAACAACAAACACATTATCCCAAAGCCCGCAGGTGCTAGCAATTCAAATAAACGTATAGCAATTAACAGAATTAACACAGCCTTAAATAGCTTGGCTCACCAGATGTGGACTCCTATCAGGGTTCTATAAAATGTAAAGTTATTACAGATTAAACCATTAATCATCTGTTCAGAGACTATCTCTGGCTACAAAATCCCATTCGGTTTTAAATGGCTAATAATCACAAAGGGATGTGGGATGTAATGTGCACAATGATGTTCTACCCAATCCTTTTTCCTTTAAATATGTGTTCCACACTCCCGATTCTCCTGCTTCTCCCTCCTCCCCATTAGAGACTCCATGAGCAAAAGAGAGGTGAGACAGACCAGGCTGTCCCAGACACCCCAGCAGCACTGAGCTTCTCCTTGGGCAAATGGGAGGTGGAAACGGAGAACCAACATACTGGGGGAGAAGTAACAGACTGAGGAGAAAGGAGGATGGTGTGCAAAGAATCAAATCAAGCAACAGGAAAGATCCCAACACGTAGAAGGATGCTGCGACAGGCCTGAGGAAGTTCCCTCTTCCCTGGTCCTGAATCTGATAGAAACACTATCGTGCACCTCAGTCCAGACTTGGCTTTCCTCTCCTCCCTTGGTCTTCATCCAATAATAACAGCTCAGCAATGCCAAGGACAAAGGAAAGGAGAAAAGTACATCCTGAAAGGGAGGGTCACTGGAAACTGAAATGGGAGTCAGAAAGAAGTGCTTTCCTATAGAAGTTTTAAGATTTGGGAAGGGGGCACCTGGGTGGCACAGC